>NC_133666.1:179463645-179621145 GCF_037893015.1 Macrotis lagotis
CATATTCAACCCCAGAAGCATAAAATTTGTTGAAAATTAGAAGATAGGAAAAATATCATGAAATGTTAATCTTTTAGAGGAAATGTTTATGATAATAACAAAAATATGTTACTTATAATTGTTGTAATAAATGACAGAAGAGGAATAGCAAAAGGAAAGAGCTTTTCCAATTTCATAGTTTTTTATAAAACATAAAATCATATTGCTGATGCCAGAAGAAAAGCATAATAGTAGGTTATAGATGCTGCATAATAGCGTTTAGGAAGCTATATGTTATCACTGACTACATAGTGAGTGTTAAGATCTTAAGCATAACATTCTCTGGTATAGAAAAGTATTTGATATTTTTAATTTTTATGTTTGTACTGTAAAGGTATAAGTTAAAAAATTAAACTTTAAAAAGAATAAAACACAAATTTACGTGGGATTTTAACATTTACAGAACACTGCCCACAACTACTCTGTAAAGTAAGTAGTACAAGGATTATATCATCTTTATTTTATTTACCTGTGTAAAGATTACAACCTAGAGAGGTTAAATAATTTGCCCACATTCCTACATTTCCTAAAAACTGACAAGATTCAAAAATAGATTCTTATGACTTCAAAATCAGCATTCTTTCCTTGATACCTGAATGCCACTCTAATGAGTGTTTCTACATATTTAGTTCACAAATCTGATGAAACAGTTTTGTGGTGTTTCATAGAAGACAATCACTCAACTAGACACCTAGGAAGTGTATAATATATACTAAGTCCTGAGGAGGGGGGAATGACAAAAGTTTAATGGCAATGAACCTGATAGGTTATAAATATGCCTTGTATATCCATAGTACAGAACATATCTCTATATAGATCTTCTAGTTATGTATGTACAAATAAGTACAAACACAGCAGAAACAAAGCAAAATATGAAAAAAATTAACTATGTCTTTCATGTCCATATCCTCTCATTTCTAATTTCTTTTCTCCTCCTGTTGTTGACTAAACTCTCCTATTTCAGCCTTCAGGGATTTTACTTTTCTCTAAAGGTCTCATCTCTTTAAGAATATAAAGAGTGATGATTTGTCGGTCATTTACTTTTGATTATTCATTACCTCTTGATATCCTTTCAATACAAGAGATTTAAAACTTGTGAGGCACTTAAAAGGCCAACTATTCCTTTTAAAGATTAAGAAACTGGGGCAGTTAGGTGGCACATTGGATAGAGCACTGGCCCTGGAGTCAGGAGTACCTGATTTCAAATCTGGCCTCAGACACTTAATAATTACCAAACTGTGTGGCCTTGGGCAAGCCACTTAATCCCATTGCCTTCCAAAAACCAAAAAAAAAAAAAAAAAAAAGAAAAAAAAAAAGAAAAAAGAAACTGAAACCTTGGAGAATTGTGTCCCTTGAATTTGAAGGGAAAATACTGTACTATGGAATATGTTAAATGCTCAGAAAATTCAGAAAAATTCAGAAAATATTCAGAAAAAAATCTTGTATGAACTGATACAGAGTAAAAAAAAAAGGAGAACCCAAACATAGGACAATATATAAAGTGCTTATTGCAATTACAATACTATAAAGCAGTCAACTGTTTCATGAAATATAGTGGATGCTCTCATAATCATAAGATAAAGCACCTTTTCTCAATGGTGAATTGAGAGAATGTGAAATGAAATATATATGGTCACATACTGTTATTTTATTGTTTGAATTTGCAGTCAATATAAATGACTAGAGGGCACAAGTGCATAGAGTGCTGGGCTGGAAATCAGGAAATTCTGAGTTCAAATTTAGCCTCAGAAACTTACTATCTATACAACCCAGCAAAATTTACTTATCTTCTGTTGGTCTCCATTTCTTGAGCTTCAAAAACTAGGATAATAAGAGCTCCTTTGTCCCTGGGTTAGTATGAGGTTTAAATGAGATAAAAGCATTTAGGACAATACCTGAAGCATAATAGTTGCTTCATAAATACTTCCTCCCTTCCCTTACAAATTTTATTATGTATTTATCCAAGTAAATAGAAAAAATAAATCTTTGAAAAAAGAGGGGGGAGAGAGAGACACAGTAACAATAGACAGAGTCAAAAACATACAGTGAGAGAGAAAAACATACAGAAATAAGGAATTGTGGAATTGAATGAACCACGTTGTCTCCAAAATGTGACTCAATTCTGGAACTAGCTCAGTTCTTTTTCAGTTCAGTTATGAATCTGGTCAATTTCTGTCTTGTTAAAAAAAATTTTAAAAACAACTTTCATCAATTATGGTAATCGTGAGAAAACTTTACTGCATTGTTTGTCACCCTATGTGTCAAGGAAGCTGGACCATTCTTGCTGTTGCTTAATAACCCAAATGTCCTATCTGAAAACTTGCCGACTCCTTACCAATCAGTCAGTTATATTTTTCCTTATTCTTTTAATTGAATACAGAAATTTGGGGGAGGGGTTCAGTAGCATATCTCTTTTTTTCAGAGAATTTCACGTTTGCTATCCTCTCTCTCAATTTGAAAAGGCTGTCATCTTCCCTCCAATTAGAAATGAGATTATCTAATTTTTTTATTCTAGATTATATGCTATTAATTATTTTTTTTTAATGTATAAAAATCTGTCTCTCCCTCTTTTGGGGGGTCCATTGCCAAGTTGGTGAGACCTGGCTTGATAAATCAATATGTTCTGAAACTTTAACTTTTGTTTCTTTGGTTATTTCAGAAAAAGACACAGAAACAAAGAGGAAAGACAGAAACATTGAGAAAAAGAGAATCAGTGAGAGAGAGAGAGAGAGACAGAGAAAAACTGACTGTTTCTGTGTGTGCATGTACGTGTGAGTGTGTGTGTGTGTTTGTCACACAGATGTTTAAGCAGCAAAGTTGGGATCTGAACCCATATACTATGGTTCCCACTGCAGTCTTCTTTTGAGTTGTATCCCACTGCCTCTAAATGTCATGCCTCATATTGATCTTGTTTCCGATAACATGAAATGATTAATTTCATTCTGAATCTCTTCTGACACCCTGAAATACATCCTTTTGTCTTAGTCTACTCCTAGTAATGAAGCTTCTGACAAATTTTAAGGGAGCCAGTATTGGGAGCACCTCTTCTTATTCATACCATGATTACTATTTAACACTTTGACACTCTGCCTCATACCCATGCTGGATAAAGGTATATAATAAAGACCAGTTAAAAGACATTAGATTATTCTTGGTTTGAGAATCACTGTCATCAAGAATGATGTATGGGTTGTAGAAGATCAGTGCACCAATTCATTCCTAATGTTGTGGCATTCTAGATGAGGAAGAGAGATTGGATATGTAGTTCTTGGGTCCAGAGAGCCCTAGGACAAATGAAGGAAAGCTTTAGACAGATAGATTTTAGTTCAATGCAGTGAAAATTTCCTATATTGCCCTAGTAGAAATTGTATTAGTCTGGGAATGTTGAAAAGTAAATACTTACTCAGATAGAGATTGTACTAAATGACCTCTGAGGCCTGTCTATATCTCAAATTCTGTGATATATACCTGATTTTAGATAATAGTCATAAAATCATGAGACTGCTGTGGCCTTTATTATATAAAGATTCAGTTCCAGTTTTCAGGGCGTTTCTCACAAAAAAAAATCGTTCTGGCATATGCTGGTAACTTTAGGTCTGTATCTTTCTCAAAAATATACCTCCATTACTCTGTAATCACTTAGGCTAACATGAATAATTACTGACAATGGAAAAATCAATTAAAAAGTATTTATTAAATACTTATTAAGCAAAACATTCCATATAGACTATATTTTTATCCAACTTGAAAAAAAATTGCAGAAGTAACTCATAACCCCCCCCAAAGCCAAAACTCTTCCTTTTTCAGAAAGCATCCAATTATTTTCTCTTTTAGTGCATCCTATCTTGCACAAGGACCTGCACAGAATATTGTACCAGTGAATATTTTTATGGCATCTTGGAAATATTTCAAGAGCATTTTTCTAATATCCTTTGCCCTAGTAATTCCAATTCTAGGCCTATATCCAAAATAAATTTTAAAAAGGGAACAGTCCTATATGTTCCAAAATATTCATAGCAGCTCTTTTAGTAATGGCAAGGAATTGGAAATTGATGGAATGCCCATAAATTGAGGAATGAATAAACAAGTTATGGTACATTAATACTATGGAATACTGTTGTTTTATAAGAAGACATAAATGGTCAGACTCTAGAGAAGCATGGAATGACTTACAGGATCTGATGCTGAGCTAAGGGAGCAGAACCAAGAAAACAATTTACAAATCAACAAAACATTGTGAGATGTACAAACTTAATGGAAGTAGCTCCTCTCAGCTGTTCAGAGAGCTAGAAAACTGTATTGGATAGGCTATGGACTATATTATCCCCATTTAGAGGAAGAAAAACAAAACAAATTATATACACATACACAAAAAAACAACCCTCCAGAATCTGAACATTTGATAAAAATTATATCGATGTATCTCTTTCCCTTAATCCTAATTTCTCATACCAAAAATAACTAATATTAATCTATAAAGATGTTTATCAAAATATGTATTTACAATGCTAACCTGACTCTGTGCCTCTAAGGAGAGGTGGGTGGGAAGGGAGGGTGGAAAGAAATTTTATAACTTGAAAATATGCATGTGTAAATGGATGAAAATAAATTAATTTTAAAAAAAGAAAGCTTTTATAAATCCCAGGTCTGAAGGCAGATCTTTAATGGATAGGTATAAATATGGATAATCTGGTAAGTGATCAAAATAGAAATGCAACTTATTTTCATAATCTTGTGGAGGTACATCTGTCATCATCACCAGACATTTTTCCCTTGTTTATTCTTGGTATTATGACAGGGTAGTTACCATCATAATATTTTGCATTGCTAAAGCATTCGTATAAGAGCAAGAGGAGTTTGAACCTTATCCTAGCTTGGAAAAGATGAATGGATTACTTCTATCCATATTGGTTCAGCAAAATTCTAGGAAATTAGACTGAGCAATTGGAGTCTGACTGTGAAGGTCAGATGATGTATAAAGCAATCTTTCATATTATTTATGTTCCCCAATCTTTTATAAGAATTCAGACATTGATAGCAGAATGACTTTAATTCTTTCTCTTCCCTGAATGCTTTTTAGTGATCAGACTTAGTATTGAAGTTAAGATTTAGTCATATTGAGGGGTTTTCTAAAATCAAGGACAATAATAATAATAGATCACTTTTATATAGAATTTTATGTTTGTAAAGACCTCTATCTCTATTTAAAACAATTCTGTGATATATGAAGAAACTGAGGCTCAGAAATGTTAGAGTACTGATCTATGTTCATAGAGTTAGTACATGTTGGAGTCTAGCATTGGAAATCCTAAGACCAGTATTGGTATTGTCTCTTCTTTTAATGACATTGTGTTCAATATTTCACCTGGGGACACTGTCAAGTGTAATGGGGGGTGTTGCCTATGGTATTGACAAGGCTGAAAAAAAAAAAGGAAGGCATTACCTCATTACCTCATTTCTAATAAAAAAAAAAGCTTGATATACTGTAATGTAAACACATTAAACCTCTATGGCGTCTTAATCAACCTCAGGACAATAGAGGATGTTGTCAGTAGTCTAAGAAAAGAGATACCACAGGAAGACCTACTGACATATTTTTTGTTCAAGCTCCATGACTTATATACATATACATACATATATATATATATATATATATATATACATATACATACATATATATATATATATATATATATATCTTGTTTCCAGTCATTTTAATGGCAACTTTAATGTTTAATTTACCATCATAAAACTTTATCCACAGCTGCTTTAATCACTACAAAATGAAGCTATATAAAAACCTCCTTTTTAAATGCTGATTCTTGGTGAACTTTGTTGCTTCAGTGATCATAATGTTTTAGTCAGAGCATAAGACAGAAGGAAAAACAACAAAAACAAAACAATACTGTACAAAAAATAAAATTGTGAAGTTTTTATTTTGCCTTAACTAAGTTTCTAGTCAGAAGTGAGCAAGGGTATGGGAAAAAAAGCCAAAAAAAGAGATACAGGTAAGGGAAATGGCATTTAAAAATCATACAGTTTAGTAAAGTAGAATGTTCTGGTGTGATTACTGAAGACTATAATTCAAAAGCTGATTCAAGTAATCCTAGCATTTTAGATCTTCTATATATGAATATTCTATTGTCTGTTTTTAAAATAAGAGATATACTGTGTACTTCTCTGCACCAGCTACACTAAATTCCCATTGAATAGGGGGAAAATACTAGATAAGAAATGAATGTATATATATATATATATATATATATATATATATATGCATATATATGCATATATATGTCTTATTCATTTATCTTTACTAAACAATAAGTCACAATCTACTCATTACTTACTTTCTTTATATTTTGCCTGTTTTATTCACATCATAAAATTCAAAATACATAAAAATGTGTGTATATATACATAAATGCATATATTTTATGAAAAATCATCCTTGATTTGCCCCATTGACACATCACATGTGTATATATATATATAATATATACATACATATACACATACATAGACATATACATATACACATACATATACATATGCATATACATATACATGTACATGTACGTGTACATATACATGCAGAAACTTTGCTTGTTATTGTTCCATAAGTCATGGAAGTAATATATATATATATATATATATATATATATATATATATAAACATAAGATTTTAATCAAATCAATTTTCTGCGTGTGTCTGGAAATGTTTGCAACAATCTTGAAGATGTAACAATTTAAATATAGCTTTAGTTATTTTTATGAGTTAATTCATATCAATCCTATGATAAGACTTTTAATACATAGGAAAGCAAAATGTATGTGCAGTAAGGATAAAAAGAGAATATTAAGTAATCTAACATTATCTTATGCTTGATGTGTTCATTTGTTCTTTTTTCCCTATTTCTATTATTGTTGTATTATCAGAATCACAGGATAAGACTATGTACATATATCTAGTAGATCAGAAAATGACAGTTGCTTTTTTTTCTCCCAATAATAAAAGTCATATATCAGGAGCTCTTGGATAATGAGGTTTATATGAAGGGTAAAAATTTTGAAAATGCTTAGCAAGTTCAAACCTCTTATTTTTATAGCTGATGCAAATTATATTTTCTTGGAATTTTGTAAAGTTTTAGTCAATCAATCCATCAACTATTACTTAATAAACACTAAACTTTATCTTAGTGCTAATTTCATTGACAAAATGACAAAAGTGAAACAGTCCTTGCTCTCAAATTTATCTTTTAACAGTAGAAGTGGTCCATCATCCCTCAGTGTTGGAACAGCATGGTGTCATTAAGAGGGAATGGAAAGGGGGCAGAGCCAAGATGGTGAAGCAAAGGCAGCATTTCCCAGAGGAAACAGACAGATAGATGACAGAAAGACAGACACAGAGACAGAAATAGATGAAGACAGAGACACAGGGACAGAAATAAAAAGTAACAGAAACAAAGAAAACTAGAAAGAGAGAGAGACAATGATGACATAATCAGAACTAACAAGGATCAGAGAAACAAAGAAGAGAGATGAAGACAGAGACAGAGAGACAGAGACAGAGAAAGACACAGAGGAGGCAGAGAAAGATACATATGTGTTTCTATATATACATATATAATTACAAAAATACATATGTGTATATGTGTGAGAGAGAAGCCTGTAGCTGGGTTCAGAGGAGCATAGGTCACCACACCCTTTATTTATACACTGAGAGGCTAATTTGCTCCAGACCACAATATCTAAAGCAAGATTATACTCTAAAGATTATACTTCTAAAATTTTGGTCCCTTCCTTAGAGAAAATTTACAAGAAGATTAGTTTAGGCATTTTTTTTTAACCAAGGCATGTAGTTGGGGTTGGGAGAAAGTAACTGTACTTAATGAGCAATTAAAATTAATTATGAGATAATTATACATTTTATGTATACAAGAAAAATGCTTTAAAAAGTCTTTCACATATGGTTATAACAGAAAGACTAAAAATGATATAGATTGATTTATAACTTTTTGCTTTTATACTCTTCCAGTTTGTTAGCAAACAAGCAATGAAACTTTAAGGACTTAAGGAGGAGGAACTACTGAATGTGCATTCATTATTGCATTTTAGCTGATTCTGCAATGTTTCTCTTACATATTTTCTCTCAAGTCAGGGTTTATGCTCAATTTGCCACAGGTCATCATTTTCTCCAAGAGAGAAGTTAGTAGATTTCAGGGTCTCTCTAACTAACCAGAACATCTTCAAGCTTCAATCAGCTTGAAATCAATATTCAAACAATTGTGATCTCGGAATGAAGCACTAAGCAAAAGATGCAGCCAGAAATTCCAGGGCCAAAATTGACTAGTTGAATCCCATAGTACCTCAGTTGTTTCATAGAGTAGAGGATATTCTATTTAAGTAGAGAAGGGCTTCACCTCCATCATCCCTTAGTGATGGAACAGAATGGTGTCATTAGGAGGGAATGGAAAAGGGTCAGAGCCAAGATGGTGGAGTGAAGACAGCATTTACCAGAAACTCCTTTCCCCAAAAATTCCAATAGCCATCAAATTATGACTCTAGTCAAAATTTAGAGGTACAGAAGCCACAGATAGACTGAGTGAGTGATACATTTTTCCCAGTGTAAGATAACTTAGAAGCTACACGGGAAAGGTGTGTTTCACCAGGACCAGGAAATGGAAAACAGTCCCTGACACAGTACAGCCAAGCCCAGTTCAGGGATCACCTGAACATATTGAAGGGGAGGTGAGAGAACTGTGCTACAGCAGAATGAGTGCAGAGTGCAGAGCACTAGTCACAGAACCTGCAGTGAGAATTGGGGGAAACCAGCCTGCACCTCCAGAGTACAGCCCCTAGATGGTAAGGGGGTCAGGGGAGACTGCAGAAATCTATCTGCTGTACCTGGGGCAGGACTCTACTGTTTACCCACACTCAGATCCAAGTTGAAGTTTGGCCTTCTATACTAAAATAGCAGGGCTCCTCCTCACAGCTCCAGGGAGAGGAGAGAGCCTGTGGTCATCTACATATCAAAGCATAGGCAAGAGATGTGTACCCTCCTCCCCAAGAAAACCCAAAGCCTTGTAAGTGCTGTAAATTTGTCTTGGGCTGAGGAAATGAGTAAACAACAGTAAAAGAACAATCTGACAATAGAAAATTACTTTAGGCCCATGGAAGATCAAGACATGTACTCAGATGATGACAAAATCAAAGCTTCCATATCCAAAACCTCCAAAAGAAATAAAAAATGGGCTCAGACAATGGACGAGCCCAAAAAAGGCTTTGAAAAGCAATTAATGGAGGTGGAGGAAAAACTGAGAAGAAAAATGAGAGTGATGCAAAAAAATCATGAATACCAAACCAGCAGCTTGGTGAAAGAAATACAAAAAAATACTGAAGAAAAGAATATGTTAAAAACCAGTTTAGGCCAAATTGAAAAAGCAAAACAAAAGGCAAATGAGGAGAAAAATGACTTAAAAAGCAGAACTGGCCAGCTGGAAAAGGAGATAAAAAAGCTCTCTGAAGAAAATAGCTCCTTCAAATGCATAATGGAACTAAAGGAAGCTGATGGCTTTGCAAGAAATCAAAGAAATAAAACTCTTCCCAAAAAGACAAAAATTAAAAGAAAATGTGAAATATCTCTTTGGAAAAACAACTGACCTTGAAAACTGATCCAGAAGAAATAATTTAATAATTATTGCACTACCTGAAATTAATGACCAGGAAAAGTGCCTACACTTCAGTTTTCAAAGAAATAATCCAGCAAAATTGTCCTGAGATCCAAGAAACTGAGGGCAAAATAGAAATTGAGAGAATTCCCTGGTGACCTCCTGAAAGAGATCTCAAAAGAAAGACTTCCAGGAATATTATTGTCAGATTCTAAAACTCGCAAGTCAAAGAGAAAATTTTAAAAGCTGCCAGAAATAAGCAATTCAACTACCAAAGCTTTGTAGTTAGGATTACACAGGATCTGGCAGCATCTACATTAAGGGCTCATAGGAATTGGAATATGATATTCCAGAAAGCAAACAATCTTGGTTTACAACCAAAAATCAACTACCCAGCAAAACTGAACTTCCTCTTTCAGTTGAAAAGATGGACTTTCATTGAAACAGGGGACTTTCAAAGTTTCCTATTGAAACAACCAGAGCTAAAGAGAAATTCTGGTCTTCAAGTGTAGGACTCTGGTGAACTATAAAGGGGGTGGACAAGAAGGACTGACTATGAGGATTTGAACTGCTTGTATTTCTGCATGGTAAGAAGATATTGATAACTCATATGAACTTTCTCATTTATAAGAGCTGTTAGAAGGAGCATATATAAACAGAGTACAGGAAGGAGTGGAATATAATGGTATAATATAGTAAAAAGATGGAGTCAATGGGTGATAGAAGTACTGGGAGGAAGAGAAGAGCTAAATAAAGAGCTAAGATATTTCACATAAGAGTCAAGAAAAGCCTTTTTCAATGGAGTGGAACAGTGAAGGCAAGTGGAAATGAGTGAACCTTCATTTTATTCAGAAATGACTCATAGAAGAAAAACATATACATTTAATAGGGTATAGAAATCTATCTTACCCTAGAGAAAAATGAGAAGAAAAGGATGGGATAAGGGGGGATTGAGGGGGGACGGAAGGGGGGAGAGATGATAGAAGATAGGGAAGATTGTGGGAGAGGGTACTCAGACACAACACACTTTTGGACAAGGACAAGATGGAAGGAGAGAAAGAGAATAGAATAAATGAGATTAGGGAGGAATAGAGTGGAGGGAAATACAGCTAGTAATAGCAACTGTGGGAAAAATATTGAAGCAACTTCTCTGTGGTGGACTTATGATAAAGAAGACAACTCACCTTAGAGACAGAGCCATTGGAATCTGAACATAAACTGAAGTACATTTTTTCCCCTCTCACTATTCTTGAGGTTTCTCAACTTCTTGGAGAGGGAGAAGGATTATGTTTCCTCATAATAAAATTATTGTAATAATATAAAATAAACTCAAAATGTTTGTTCTTTATTAGTTCTTCTTGCTCAGTGTCCAGTAAGTACCTTGCTTCTTCTTTCCTAAATCACTAAAGTAGCAACTAGATGGTTGGAAACCAAGATCTCCTGCATCCCTAAAGTATCCAAGTACTGAGTTATGACACAATCAACCTAAAGCATGCAAAGCAATTTTAAATACTGATTATTTAAGTATACCTTAGTAGTGTCACCTATTCCTGCTTCTCTATTTACCTTCTGAATAAATTCATTCATCCAGTCACTACTCAAAAATTGCCATATCAAATCCTTCCCAAATCAGGTATCTACATTGATATAACTCATCTGTGTCTGGTGGGTAACCCTAGTGGAGTGAATATACACCAACTATTGTATACTATAGTTACTACTTATGTTTCCTATTTAACAAATAAACTAGTTCTATTTACCCTCTAAAAATAATAAACAGAAGACACATAAAATGATAATCAAACAATATTTCCCAAAAATCTAGAGATATGCTCTACCAATGATGCAAATATGCACACAGTACCTACGGGGACATGATGATGATGATGATGATGATGATGATGATGATGATGATGATGATGATGATGATGATAATGATGATGATGTTTATTTGTCCTTTATTCTCAACAAAAACCAATTCATCGGGGAAGGGATGCCATGACATGCACATGAATTGATTCTAAGGGAAGGGGATCTTGTCTTAAGTCACCAGCTTCATTTTCTCCTCCAGGGGCAACTGAATTCAGTGGTCAATATACAAATCAGGATGACTGGAGATAGTCCTGGATGCAAGGCAATGAAATTAAAGTGACTTACCCAATGTCACACTGCTAATAAGTGTCTGAGGTAGGATTTGAACTCAACCTAGGTATAGACATCATATAACCATAGGAGAGGGGTACAAAAATCATGAGTATATGGCCAGGACAACTCACAACTCTAAACTTTAAATGTTGATGTCTTTCATCTCCTTCAGCAATAATCTGCATAGCAATTTATTGATAGGTAAGGCTGCTTATTTAAAGACTACTCAGATTGAAATGTTAATCTTCTGGGTCTCTCTACTCTCCTGATGGGTAGGAACTCTTCTTCATCAATCAATCTACTTGGGAAGCTTTTATTCTGTGCTGCCAACATAATATTATACTGTTTCACAAAAGAAGAATCCTAAAGGAGCAGGAATCAATATAAACTCTAATGTTTCTATTGAGATCTCTCAGAATTGAGTCCTTCACTGAGTCCTAAGTTAAGTTCATCTTTGTGCTATTCTACCGGTCCAAAGAAATATCTCTTCAGTGAAATGACAACCCTAGTTTTACTAATAGACAAGAATCTAAATTTCTTTCATCCATATTATAACATACATTTGTCCCATTTTCAAAAAAAATATTCATTGGAATCAGGATTTCCCTTCAAAATTCACATATTAGTTTTACACAAATTAGATGCAGGAGAGGATATTTTTACCCCTAGTAAAATACTTTTATTCTGTGGAATAGCTTTTCTTTAATGCTTTTCTTTTTTCATGACAATTATCCTTTGTTTTTGCTGCCTCCTACAAGTCAAGCAGTTAATATCTGAAAGTGGAACACTCTAACATGAATATAATATAATATTGTAAAGCTCTTAGTATGGAGGTCTAAAACATAATAAGTGCTAAACAAATGTTAGCTATTATTAATTATACAAAATAAGAACAAAGTAATTTGGAAGGGAGCACAAGTTTTGGGAAAGACCATGAAAGGTCATACATAACAGGTAGTCCTTGAACTGAGCTTTGATGTCAATCTGGGATTCTGGGAGGCAGAGAAGAAAAGAATGTGAGCCAAGCCAATGTAAATTTATGTATGAAGAGTGATGAACTGGTATGGCTAGAAAGCTATTATAAAAGAAGAAAAGAAGGAAGAAAAGAGAGGGAAGAAGAAAAAAGGAAACAAGAAAGAGGAAGGGAGAAAGGAAGGAAATGAGGAAGGAAGGAAGAGAGAAAGAGAGGAAAGGAAGGAAGGAAGAAGGAGGAAAGAAAGGAAGGAGTGAAGGGAAGAAGCGAGGAAGTGAGAAAGAGAGAGGTGAAGGTACGAAGGAAGGAGGAAGGAAGAAAGAGGAAAAGAAGGCAGGAAGGCAGGAAGGAAGGAAGGGAGGAAGGGAGGAAGGAAGGAAGGAAGGAAGGAAGGAAGGAAGGAAGGAAGGAAGGAAGGAAGGAAGGAAGGAAGGAAATAAGGGAGAAAAGAAGGAAGTAGGGGAAAAAGAAATAAAGAAGGAAAGAAATAAAGGAGAAAGGAAGGAAGAAAGGATGAAAAGATACACATAAGTTTCTCTTAAGTACCAGAAACTATGCTAAATTTTGTATACCTATCTTCTCAGTTGATATCCATTAGAGCCATGCGAGATAGATAGATGCATTTTATGTTCAGAAAACTAAGACAGTCAAATTAAGTGATTTGCTCAGGATTACACATTTAGTGTCTGAAACTAAACCTGGTGTTTTATCAATTAATTAATAAGTCAATATTGATTATTATTAAGTAACAAATACTAAGAGGTAAAAGTCATTCTCTAACATAAAGAAACTTAGAATCTAATCCACTAAAAAATTTTAGTTATCTCTGAGTAGTTGAGGAATTGTGTCTGGAATTATTACAAAAGCGAGGTCAGAATTATGGAAAAAAAAACACAAGGAGAAACTACAGTATATTCATTTTAACAGTTCAGGTCCACTTGAAGGTAGATCAAGTACCCATGGGCATTGGGGAATGGATTTATTCAGAAAAGATCCTAGAAAATAAAAGAAGATCAAAATGAATGAAGTGTTAAGCAAAGAAACTTAAAGAGTCTGAAGCTGGTAATGAAATCCAGGGCAATGATTTAGACAAGGATACCTACAGCTTCTAGATAAATCATTGGAAACCTAAATCAACTGTATAATTCTGCTCTTCTTGTTACCAAATGGCAATATTAAAAATGCATCCTAGACTGGACAATCTTGGCACAGATTGCCTCAATGCAGTTTGAACTCATTAACTGCCCCATTCAAGAACACTGAATACTTGTACCTAAGAATCTTAAGAAATACAGGAAGATAGGACCAACAAAAAGGTATTCAAAAACTGGGAACTTTAAATGCTTGTCTACTGCCTCCTCAATCCATGAGCTACCTTCTACGAGCGACCTTCTCTTCTCCTCTTTCTTTTCTACTTTCCTATAGGTAAGATACATTTCTACACTGAATTGAGCATGAATGCTTTTCCCTCCTTGAGCTGATTCCAATAAGAGTAAGGCCCCAGTTTTCCTCATCACCCCAGCCATCTTCCTCTTCTCTGGAAAAAGCTTTCTAGCCTTTTTTATGTTAGATAATTTACCCCATTCCACCTTTCCCTTTTCCTTTCTCCCAGTGCATTCCACTTTTTTATTCTTCAATTTTACTTTTTATTTGCCCACTAAAAGGGAAAAATCACATCATAGCCACATGGAACCAACAAAAATATCACTTTTTGTTTACTATCAATTTACTGAAAAGACTATGATGATGCCTACCATTTCCATACAAAAAAATGAATGTGTTCCAAAGTTTATCTGTTGTGCTAAAATTTATATTTTACATTATTTTTACTTAATCTCTAAAAGATGAAAAAATGAAACTGTGGTTAAACTATGGATTTATTGACATGAATGTATTGCATTTGCTCAAAGTCAATCCTATGGGGAATTTATGGCCTGTTACAACAGAAAATGCAAAGGCTGTTGTATTTTCCAAGTCAATTAAGTGGGGGAGATTACACAAATGGAAGCTAAAAAGAAAAAAAAAAAGAATAATTAAGAAATTTTATTGATACATTCTAAAGTAGCTTAGCCTAAGGGAATAAATTATTAAACTACATGGATCATCATGGATTTCCCAAGGTAGAAGAAGAATATGTTTGTCTCAGGGGGGGGTAGTGAAAAAAATCATTCTAAATTCCTTTGAAGCAGTAATTTGATCACCTTTTCCTTTCTATTGTTCCATTTTTTTGCTATAGTTACAAAAAATACCCTAAGACATAGATATGCCAAATCATCTCCTGTGTATCATAAAGACTTCTTTTCCATGTAAAATTTTGACTCTTCCTTCCATCTAGCATGAAGAAAAAGAATTTCTATTTACTTTTTATATCTAGCGCCCAAGTAGCCATCCAACCCTCGAGGACTGGCTCTCACAGATACTATTCCACTACATATATATCTATATATATGTATATATATATATATATATATATATATATGTAGATATATAGATAGATATAGATATAGATATAGATATAGATATAGATATAGATATAGATATAGATATAGATATAGATATAGATATAGATGATATAGATATAGATATAGATATAGATATAGATATAGATATAGATATAGATATAGATATAGATATAGATATAGATATAGATATAGATATAGATATAGATATAGATATAGATATAGATATAGATATAGATATAGATATAGATATAGATATAGATATAGATATAGATAATCTCCAATTTCAACATGAAACATTTTTGGTGCATAATTAAAATGTTTATGTTTCAGGGCAGCTAGGTCGTACATTGGATAGAGCACTGGCCCTGGAGACAGGAGTACCTGATTTCAAATCTAGCTTCAGACACTTAATAATTACCTAGTTGTATGGTCTTAGGGAAGCCACTTAACCCCATTGCCTTACAAAGCCCCCCCAAAATGTTTATATTTCCATTTGTATTTTTACTTTGCTTTAGTAATATCACCATTTCCACTGAAGCATTTCTTGGAAGTAGAATATTTAAATATCTGATTCTTTCCAACTCTTGCTTATTTAAGGTATCTGAAAATGAATGCTTGCCTCTCCATGGTGAGTTAGTTATCACCCAATTTCAAGGAGAATCATTCTTCAAAATTGTTGTTCCATCTATTTCTTAATTCATAAGAAGAATTTAACTGTGCTATATGGGACGGTAATCTACATAATGGTATTATCATCACCCAATAACCTTGCATTCCTAGTTCCCTTCAGGTCTTCAAAGCTACCATATTGATTTAAGAATATAAGAGCACAAGTCACCAGATCTCAAATTATTGGAATTCATGCCAGAATTTGACAAAAGCTCAATGAGAGGGAATAATGTCCCATGAGATCTTCCTAGAGCAGTGTAGAAATAGAATCTAGAAATAGATCATGTTTTGTGGGTCAACTTGATGGGGCATTTGCTATGTCTATGGTCTCAGGTATTGGGGGAAAATATAAATTTTATTTGTGGTATGTCTTTATAGTAAGTATACTTACTTTTATTTTTTTAAATGTATTTATCTTTGGTTAGATGAAGGTTGTGTTATATGATCAACTATTAAAAGAGGAGAAAACATATTAAATTCTGTGCTCAAACTGACATAGTGAATATCAACTTCCTACCAACTAGATTACTGAGGGGGCATGTTCCTGGCTCTGGAAAAGTGAGTCTACAGTATTTCTATATGTATATTAAAGGACAATCTGAAAAGCTTGTGCTCTATAATTTCTTTTTCAAATGATTTTCCTCATATTACTTGATGTGTATATGTATGAATGGAATGCTATTCATAAAATATCTTTCATTCTACCTTCCTGTCAGGATTTTGTCAAATTATTGTTAAAGATAATGTCTATATATAGTATTTTCTTTATTTGTTTCTACATGCTTGGGGCAGAACGTCAATTGTTCAGGCAATAAATTTGTCAGATAGAGCAGTCACATTCTCCTGAATTTGTTTTGCTATGTAAAGGTGAATGGGCCTGAAAATAAAATCAAAATTAGGAAAGTACCTAAAAGGTTTTTTCTTTATACAGGGAGGAAAAAGTCCTCATACAAATATATATGCACCATCCCCTACCACCTGAACAAAATCAACTTAGGAAAAGCCTCCGTTTTTCCTTTTAGATTTTTGGTGCATTATTCTTTTTGTCTTCCTCTCAGAAAAATGTCTGTTTATTCATTATCTGAATCATCCCAAATAAAGCACAGATTACAAAAAAAGACAAGATCCCTAACATATAAGAATTTTCCTTGAAATAATTCCTATCAATATTTGATAGTATAATATTACCACACTGAGGAGCATGAAGCTAATAGTATGTAAATGATCATTAATCCTGATTACTCTGAGGGTAGTCACATTGATGAGATCATTCATATCATTCAGGGATATTAAAATGTCTTGTTATTTACCTGAGGAGCAGGATGCTCAGAGATCCAAGAATTGCAGATGATAGGATAATATGCAAAGCTTATCTTCTAATTGCTTTTTTTAACTTTGAAAAATGAAACATCACTTTAAAAACAAAATAAAACTCTCCCTTTTAAAATTCTTAGATCCTAGATCATTTCATTGAAACATGAGTAACATATTCAGTTTCTGTTTTAGCAACTAATGCTTTGCCTATGTGATTTTTGTTTAAATTTTTCTCTAAGAATTCAAAGATCTAGTGAATATAGCAGTTCACAGTATATATTTCTTGACTAAATATATATGAATTAGCACTTATTATTATATTAGATATATTCCTATCTCGGAACAAAGAATCAAGGTTTGTGTGTGAGGGAGAGGGGGGAACAGGAATATACAGCAGGAACATACAAGGATTCCATAAAAGTTCTTGTGAGAACTGCTTTTTTGTTTCATTTCTATTACTGTTATTAACCACTAAACTGTTCATCTTTTCAGTCAGTAGAAAATAAGGATTTGAAATAGTTAAATCTAAAATTGCACAGCATTGAATAGCAATTTGAAAACACTAACAACATGAAATTACCTTCTTCATATAAAATTCTGTTTAAAAGAAATGTTTCTTTCACTAGGTTAAATTTGATGTAAATGACCTGTTGGTTCCCAATCACACCCACTACTGCTTATTAGAGGCAGTCTCAATAATTTGTCTACCAAGGTAACTGGTAATCTTTGCTCTCAAGCACAATGATAATCCTATCTAAAAAAGCCCCAGGGCTATAATTATTCACCTACAAAATTATAAATAAATATGTAAAATGGAAGGAAATGGCATGGGAAAGGAAAGAAATGAAATGAAATTGGTATCACCTTAGGGGAAAAGAAATAGCATTCTGCATGTTAGCAAAGAAAAAAGACAAAAATTTTAAAAAGAGGAAAAATGGAGATAGAAAAAATTGGGTTGATAACCAAAGAGAGCAATAACTGAAGTTAGTAGCAAAGCATTACATAAATCAATATACAGGTATGATACAGGATCCAGATAATACAATCTAAATGGGCTCAAGGTGATACATTTAAAAAATAACAGTGCCCATATACAGCTTAAGGGTTTTCTTTAAGTGCTAAATGTCTGAACAGTATAAACAAAGATACCCTGAGAATCTTTTTTATAATAATTTCATAAATGTTATTCCTGTAAAAAAGGACAATAAAAAGCAGTTTAGTAAAAGTGCACTGACAATAATATGCTATTTTGAAAACTATAAGGTGATGATCAGCTAAAATGAAGGGTCACAATAATAGTTTTATTTTACATTTGGTTTAATGGGATAATTCCCACTGATCTAAATTTTTTTTATTCTTTTTGTTTTCTCCATGCCTGTGATCTATTTGGGGTAAGTCCTGTGGAATGAATCCTCTCTACCAACGTATCTCAGCAATTAATTTTCACCTTAGGGATTTAGAGAGGTATCAGACATTGAGGGTTTAAATAGTTTGCCCAGGGTCACAAATGTATCTCAGCAACAAATCGTGACTTGGAAAAAGTCCACAGACTCTACAGTTTCATTTATTGTAGTCCTACTAAGAAGAAGAAGTTGGTTCAGAGGCATGAAGTTTGTGAGCAACAAAGGTGCCCATTACATGACTGTGTATGCCAAAAGAATTCAAAGTAGATCAGAGAAGCAACAATAACAGCACCAACAGTGGCAAGGTGCCCTCACACAAAAGCAATACTAATCCCCAGGGGGAGCAAGGGGTAGAAAGAGAGAGAGAGAGAGAGAGAGGGACAGAGAGACAGAGAGACAGAGAGAGACAGAGACAGAGAGACAGAGACAGAGAGACAGAGACAGAGAGACAGAGAGAGAGACACAGAGAGAGAGACAGACAGAGACAGAGACAGAGAGAGACAGAGACAGACAGAGACAGACAGAGACAGAGAATCAAAGAAACAGAGAGAGAGCCAGAGACAGAGAGGCAAAGCAAGAGATAGAGAGAGAGACAGAAACCAAAAAAGAGACAGAGACAAAGAGATAGATAGATAGATAGAGATAGAGAGAGAGAGAGAGAGGGAGACAGACAGACAGAAAGACAAACAGAGAGAGACAGAGAGACAGAAAGGGTCAGAGAAACAGAGGCAAAGAGATGGAGACAGTCAGAGAAAGAGAGAGACAGAGACAGAAATTTTTCCTGATCTTCATATTAGGACCTTGCAAGAATCAATTAATGACACATTTAATGGCATTAGGACTTTAAACAACTTAGGTTCTAGTGGAGCTATTAAAACTATTATGGATGGTAAAAGGGACTTTGGGATTTTGACCTAGTAACACCTTCTTCACTTTCAATCATCAAATTGCTAAATTTCCAAATATGAATAGTTTCTGGATCTGCATGACTGGGTCTTAACATAGGGATAGAATAATCTCACTCTGAATCACTTAATATCCCATGAATTAGATGAATTGTATCCTACCTAGCAAGAGAGGACTATGACCTAATGGAAGAATAATGCTGTGTGAATATTACCAATTTCCCTGGCAACTGGATGCATGTTATTAACTACATATAAACCCAATTGGTAACTGCATGATGATCCACTCAAAAAGTTCAACTGTTTAGCAGCAATATTCTGAGATATCTCAGTAAATCTAGATGGTGAGGAGATAGCTATATTCACAAATTCCCTTTGCTGTGTCATTATCCTATTATTAGAGAACTTTAATGAAGGGGAAGTGTTATTTTCTACAAAGTAAATCTCCCTATAATCCCTTCTCTGAGTCTGGGGTCTGGAAGACATTCCTTCCTCCATATTAAGTACTCACCTGTTGATCTTTTAAATCTTTACTCCCTCTATTTACTTTTTGCCTCTATTTGCTGATGATTATGGACTCAATGCAACCCCTGAAGCTGATGCCATAAAGTATGGATAAATTCTCTGTCACTTGTGCTAATTGTGGTCTCACAATTAACACAAAGTAAACACAGGTGTTCCATCAACCAGTACCATACCATCCTTATGTGGAACCATCAATTAAAGTAAATGGAATAGTTTTGAGTACTGTGGACAAGTTCACTTAGCCTGGCAGTGTCCTTTCCAGGGAGACTGTGAGATTGACATAGACATTGCCAGAGCTGACTCAGTATTTTGGAGGCACTGAAAGAAAGTGTGGAGAGAAGAAGTGTTGGACTGACTACCAAACTAAAGGTCTACAGAGATGTTGTGCTGACCTCATTGTTATATATCTATGAAACCTGGAGAGTCTACCACGCCGTGTCAGGAAACTGAATCACTTACACTGAAATTGTCTTAGGGGGTGGCTAGGTGGCACAGTGAATAAAGCACCAGCCCTGGAGTCAGGAGGAGCTGGGTTCAAATCCGATCTCAGATACTTAATAATTAACTAGCTGTGTGGCCTTGGGCAAGCCACTTAACCCCATTTGCCTTGCAAAAAACCCTAAAACAAGAATACATTGGTGAGAAAGATGATTGGGTAGAAAACATGTCCATAAAATATGGTTATTTTTCTGTGGTCTGGTTCTTCTCTTGTAGCAGCAAATAATAAAAATTGCCTTTGAGCTGCTGCTTCAATTCTGCCTTCCTCATAGAATGCAGCATGCTCTGATGAGAGCATGCCATGTTAGGTGATCCTGTGCCTGTGTCTCCTGTGCTATACAATCATAGCACTTGTAGATTTATTCAATACCATATTCTAGAAATACATATCAGAACTCTAGTTCCTAATTGAATTTTTTTTCCTACCTATTCAGCAAAACGAGTATTGAACATTAAGACATGGCTTATATTCTCAAGATCTTCTTTCAAAAATGGAAAGTCAATTAAGACAAAATTCAAAATTTTGCTACTATTTATATTTTATAAATATGAAGAGCAATTTGTTAGCATTTATTTTTAAACACATTGAGTGCATTTATCATTCTTAACATGTACTAACATGTTGCTTGAGTAATATGTTTCTTACTAATTATAGGGTTCTCTTGTGAACCCTTTGTTCCAAGGCATGTAGGGATTTCATGATTACAGAGAGATTTCAAAGATGAGATATCTACTGATCTGTTGAGCATAATCTGACCAATAAATGGTATAAATGGGATGTACAGTGCTTCAGAGTAGCATTCTTCTATATTTTGGCAAGGGTTTATGCATACAGATACAGCAAATTTCCTCATTTATAAAATAAAGAGGAAAGAGTTAAACTTGATAGCTTCCGAGATCCCTTTAAATTCTAAATCTATCTAGGTCAAAGCTCTCATTTTATGGATAAGGAAGCTGAGGTCCAGGTAAATGGATTGACTGCAGCCACACAGGTACTAAGTAGCAGAAGTGGGATTTGAATTCAGACCATTGAAGTACAAAATCATTGATCTTCCTACTTTACCAGCCTGTCCCTCAGCTAAACATTTGATAATATATTTTACATTACTCTTACATAACAGATGGAGAGATGGATAATAAATGCTAATACAATTAACTGGAATTTGAATAATTTGAAGAATCAGATAAGAAGTCTAGCTGTTAGTAGTTATATACAACTTGGCAAAAGTTTTTCCAATCAGGCACCTGGTGATATCTGTGCTATTTAGAAATTTTATAAATGACACAGGTAAAGACATACATAGCATACTCTTCAAATGTATAGTTGGACATCTAGGATCTGAAAAGTTCTTGACAAATTAGAATATTGAAGCAGATCTAATAAGATGTCATTAAATAGGAATACAGTTTTATTCAGGTTCAAAAATCAATTTCACAAGAACAGCTTTGGGTTCTTAAGGTTAACTTGCAGTTGGTCTGAAAACTGTCTTATGAGATGGGGTTAAAATATAAGTGCACAGCAGTTGCGTCAGCTAAATGACCTAATGTGAAATTGGACTACAATAAGAAAGGAATGCTTCTAGGAAACAGCAGAAAGTTATAGCACTTTTATCATTTGTTCTAATCAGAATATATCTAGAATGTTTTGGTAAATTTGGAGTATCAAAATTTTAGAAGGACAATGACAAGTTAGAGAGATGTCAGATATGAACAATTAGGTTGAGAAAGAACCTTGAGTCTATGACTCAATGGACCTAGTCACTCTATAAATGAAAGGTTAAGTCTTTAGTAAGATAAATTGAAGGAACTGGAGGTCTTTAATCTAGAAAAGAGAAGATTTAGTCATAACATGATCTGTGTTTTCAAGTATTTAAAGGACTGCCATGGGTAGACAGATTGGATTTTATCTATTTGACTCTGGAGGACAGAACTAGAAATTATGAAATTAAATTAAAGCATTTTCATTTAGGACCGATGTCAGTCAACAAATATGTAAGCACATACTATTTGACAAGCAAAGTGCTGGCCTCTGGGGATTAAAAAAAAAAGAATGAGATTCCCTATTTTCATGAAGCTCACACTCTAATTGAAGAAACAGCATGAACTCAACTATGTATCATAGAAAGATATATAGATCAAGACAGATCTATTTTTATCCTTTATGTATTTGTATAGAAGCTAGTTATATGTGTACATGAATATTTAGAGTATGAATTGGAGATAATCTCAGAGAGAAGCACTGAGATTAAGGAGGTCTGGGAAGGACACCTTATAAAATAAAAACAGAGAGACAGCCAGACAAACAGAAAAATCAGCAGAGTCAGAAAGAAACAAGGACACACACACACACACACACACACACACACAGAGAGAGAGAGAGAGAGAGAGAGAGAGAGAGACAGAGAGAGACAGAGAGAGAGAGACAGAGAAACAGAGAGAGAGAGAGACAAAGACAAACAGAGGAAGAGACAGAGACAGAGAAAGAGAGTTTCAAGCATAGAGTAAGGTCAATAGCCAAGGAAAATGCTTAAGGATAGGGACATGAATTTTTCAATGAAAATATCAAGGAGAGAGATGGCTAGGTTGCTCAGTGGATAGAGCACTTGCCCTGGAGTCAGGAGTACCTGAGCTCAAATCCGGCCTCAGACACTTAATAATTACCTAGTTGTGTGGCCTTGGGCAAGCCATTTAATCCCATTTGCCTTGCAAAAACCTAAAAAAAAAAAAATAGCAAGGACAAAGTGCCAATGAATTGCAAAGTTTATGAAAGGGAGTAGAGTGGAAAGGTGCCCAAATGTACTGATGACAGAATGGAAGGGTAAGGTAAATGGAAAGGAATAGAATTATTTCAGGAAATGCTTTCTACTATTTGAACTCTTCAGAAATGAAATGAAGTTTATGCAATTTTCCTCCTTTGAAATCATCAAGCAGGGGCTGAATGATCACATTTTGGGTATTTGAAAATTCCCTGAGGTAAAAGCAAGATGGTAGAGAAAAGTAAGAAAGTTGCCTAAGCTTTCTCTAGTTTCCCTTTGGAATCACATTAAAATAGATTCTGGAATGAAAGAACCTACTCAAAGACAGAGAGACAACTTTCAGCTTAAGATAATTTAGAAGAACGAGAGGAAAAGATCTGTCTCGCAACATTATACTGACAGTATCCTGGTAAGCCAGCAGAAAGTTCTTAGCTACACCACAGATCTGTAACTGAGACCCCTCAGTTCTGGCTCAGCAGACTAGTTAAGAGGTTTCCAACCCCAACATTGAAGACACATTGCCAACTACAGAATCACTGACACAACAGGTACAACTTGACTGGGTTACCCCAATCAATGGGCAAGCCACTAGCACCTGAGGCTTTAGTAGAGAAAGCCAGTAATAAGGACTCTGACTCCTACACATATATACTTGGGACAGTGCTCCCTATACCCCAATAACAGAGCACTTCTTTAAAAGCCATGAAATATCCTAAAAAAAAAAGGAGCAAAACACAGAAAAGAGTCCTGATCATGAAAAGTCACTCTGATGACAGGAAACATCAAAACACAATCTCAGAAGAGAGCAGTAATGTTAAAATGCCTACATATGAAGCTTGAAAGGGGAATAAGAATTAATTTCAAGACCACAAAGCCTTTATGAAAGAGCTTAAAAAGGATTTTACTTCTGTTTCATTTTCATTTTATTTTTTCTAAGTACATGCAAAAATAACTTTCAACATTTATTTTTGTAAGATTTTCATTTCCACATTTTTATCTCCCTGTTTTCCCTATCTCTCATTCCTCAAGACATTGAGTAATCTGATATAGATCATGTAATCATGTTTAGCATATTTCCATATTAGTTATGAAGCTAAAGAAGAATCGAAACAAAAGGGGAATTTTAAGAAAGAAAAATAACATAAAGCAAATTTTAAAAATTAAAAAGAGTATATGCCTTGGTCTACATTAAGGGTTCATAGTTCTTTTTTCTGCATGTGGATGATATTTATCATCAAAAGTCCCTTGTCTTTAATTGTTGAAATGCTGAAAGGAGTTAAGTTCATTCTAGTTGATCATCATACAATGTTGCCTATATTCTCCTGGCTCTGTTCACTCCATTCAATATCAATTCATATAAATCTTTCCAGGTTTTTTTCTGAAATCCACTTGCTCATGATTTCTTAAATAACAATGAGTTCCATCACATTCATACACCACAATATATTCAGCCATTCCCCAATTGACGAACATTTTCTCAAATGCAAAACTTTACCAGTATAAAAAGAATTGCTATAAATATTTTTGTATATGTGGATCTTTTCACCTCTTTTATAATGTCATTGGAATATAGACCTAGGAGTAGTATTAGTATATCAAAGAATATGCACAGTTTTAATGCCCATTGGATAAAGTTCCAAATTGTTCTCTAGAATGTATAGATCAGTTCACAACTCCGCCAACAATGCATTAATATTCCAGTTTTCCCATATTCCTTCCAATATTTATCATTTTTCTTTTTTGTCATGTTAGCCAATCTGATACGCTTGAGGTACTATTGTAATTTGAATTGTTCCTATCAAATAGTGATTTACAGCATTTTTTTATATGACTAGAGATATCTTTTCTTCTTCATTTGAAAACTATCTGTTAATATCTTTTGGCCATTCATCAGTTGTGGAATAAGTACTATTCTTAAAAACGTGCCTATGTTTGTGTTTGTGTTTGTGTGTGTGTGTGTGTGTGTGTTTGTGTGTGTGTGTGTGTGTGTTATAATTTAGGCCTTTATCAGAAACACTGACTGTAAAAATTATCTCACAGTTTTCTGCTTTCCTTCTAATCTTAGGTGAATTCATTTTGTTTGTGCAAAAACTTTAATTTAATGTAAACAAAATTATTCATTTTGCATTTTATAATGTTCTCTATCTCTTGTTTGTTCATAAATTCTTCCCCTCTCCATAAATGACAGATAAACTATATTTGCTCTACTAATTACTTGATTACCTAAGAATCATCTTTTATGTCTAAATTATGTACCCATTTTGAACTTATCTTGGTAAAGTGTCATAAAATATTTTTAAAATCAAATTAGGGATAGAAGAAAGATTAGGAAAAGTAATTAGTTTTGCAAGAAAGAGTCAGCACCTTGGAAAAGGAAGGAAAACAATTGACTATAGAAAATAATTCTTTTAAAAATACAATTGGCCAAATGGAAAAAAATAAACCTGCTGAAAATTTCCTTCAAATAATCTAGATGGACTGATATCCCCCTCATCTCTAGCATTGCATTTCCATGATTCTAATATTTTATAACATTTATTCCTCATATTTTAAGTCCTTCGCATAACTGTTTCTACCCAACTTTCCAACTTTATTTTATAAAATATTATCTTTTACAGTCTTAGCAAAAATTGGTATGGGGTGAGGAGACGAGTGCATAAATATGAGAAATAGTAATAAAATAATATGAGTTAATCACCTCATTGTTCAGGATATAATGTGTAGTCATACTACTCATTCAAACTGCATGTGTACACTTCAATCATGGATAAGACTTTCTAATGTGCAGGTACTGTCCCAGTTGGTCAGTATGAATATGATAGAGTTAGCTGTATCAATTGCATTATTGATTATATTATATTATTGTATTATTCATGCCTTCAATTTACATTAGTAACTGTTCGGGGGTATTGTGTTTTTTCTTTCAAAGCATATGGCAACTAAAAATATGTCATTTGACACTGATTGGTGATATTCCAGAAACAACTATTATAGTCAGCTAATTTTGAGAATCAATTTCATTTAGGAAAAGTAATGGAAAAAATGACTATGAAATCCATACTTTTGGAGTTTTATCAGCAATGTTTTTGAGTTAATATGATGCAGTGAAAAGAGAATTGACAGTAGTTAAATTTCAAACATGTCTCTAATAGTAGCTTTGTGACCTCACTTAAGTCTCTTCATGTACTTCATGTACAGCATCACCTCCCTGATGTCATGGTCTTCTTTGAGAAGAAAAGACAAGCATCATCATCATCATCAATTTTCTTAACCCCCGACCCTTAATATGTTTATTACAGAAATACAGAAGGTGAGGTGAACTAATTCAATCTCTGATATCCTTTCTTCTTTTTTTGCAAGGTAATGGGGTTAAGTGACTTTATCAAGGTTATGCAGATAAGTAAGTATTGTGTTTGAGTTCAAATTTAAACTCAGGTCCTCCTAATTCCAGAGGCAGTGCTCTAGTTGAAGTGTCACCCAGCTACCATTCTAATATCCTTTCAAATTCTGCAACTACATTTTGATATGTAATATATTTAGTTCTCCTCTAATTAAAACATTCTTTTAACAGTGATTATCTGAAACTATAGACACAGAGTTTAGGTTCCTAAAAACCTTTGAGGGATATGCGTAATAGAGTAAATCTATAGAGTGGAAATAAGTCAAATCTATCAGATATAAATAAATAAAACAAATTTAAAATGTAGAGAAAATAGTTAAGTATCTAAATTATTTGGTCTAGCGCTATGATTTCATTGAACTGTACTACTAGTTTTTAACATGGAGTCTCAGAAAATTGTTTCAGGGACAAAGCAGTTTACTGACTTGCACATTATAATAAAGTTAGGACATAACAGTTAATATGACTCAGTTCTCCTTAACTTTAAGACCATATCTCTACCCCCCAAAGATACCTTTGTCTATAAATTTTCATCTCAATTCCTTTTGAAGGCCTAAACATTACTGATTTTACAATTAGATTTTGGGGACTTTTTGATTTAATAAGAAATTAGAAATAATTGATACTTCTAAACATTAACAACAATAATAAAAATGATACTTAAAGAAACTTAAATATATTATTTGCTGCTTTTAATTTTTCAAAATAATTTCCTAATAATAATCCTGTGAAATAGGGTAAATATTAAGCAAATGTATTATTTCACTTTAATATTAATAATGAGAAAGAATTAAAATTGTAATTATTCTGAAGGTTGTAATCTATGAAAACATACATATGGGATGGTTAGGTGGCACAGTGGATACCTGGAGTCAGGAAGATTTGAGTTCAAATCTTATCTCAGACACTTAATAATTACCTAACTGTATGATCTTGGACAAGTCACTTCACCCTATTTCCTTGCAAAAAACAGCAAGAACAACAACAACAATAAAGAAAACACACATATCCTAGTGCTGTGAATATTACATATCCTGTTGAAACTCCTCAATTAATTGAGGGGGTTCATAGGTCCATATGAGTTAATTGAGAAGGTTCATATGAGTTATCAGTATCATCTTCCCATGCAGGAATAAAAGCAATTCAACATCATTAAATCCCTCATAATTTGTCTTTACCATCCACACTCTTTATGCTTCATTTGAGTCTTGTACTTGAAGATCAAACTTTCTGATCAGTTCTGGTCATTTCAATGAAAAGTTTGAAAAACTCCCATCTTATTTATCCTTTTGTTTATTTATTTTTGTTTTTTAATAGATATTTTACTTTTCCAAATACATGTAGTGAAATCTTTTCAGTCATCCATATGTTTATGTATATTTCTATATATGTATTTATTTTAAGTTACAAAATTTCCTTCCATTCTTCCTTCCCAATCCCCATCCCTTGGCAGCGAACAGTCAAGTAAATATTGTACATATATATTCATGTTAAATATATTTACAGATTACTCATTTTCAGTATGAGGAATTAGGATTAAGGGAAAGGAACAAATAAGAGGTATTTTTTAAAAAAGTGAACATAGTGTTCATTAGATTCTGAAGGATTTTGTTTTGCTTTGTTTTGTTTCTTCTTCTTGATGGAGATAGCATTGTCTATACTCAGTATAGTTGTGTTGTCCTAGCTCTCTGAACTGCTGAGAGCAGCTGAAACCATCAGGGATGATCATCTCATAAAGATGTTGTTAATGTGTATATTGATCTCTTGATTCTGTTCCCTTCACTCAGCATCAGATCCTCTAAGTCATTGCATGCTTCTCTAGTGTCCAATTATTTATGGTTTCTTATAGAACAATAATATTCCATAATATTCATGTATCATAACTTGTTTGGCCATTCCCCGATTGATAGACATCCCTTAAATTTCCACTATAAAAAGAGCAGCAAAAAATATCTTGATGTGGGACTTTTCCCAATTTTTATGGTTTCTTCTGGATATAAGTCTAGAATTGGAATTGCTGGATCAAATGGTACGATCAGTTTTATTGCACTTTGGGCATAGTTCCATATTACTATCCATAATAGTTGGATTAGTTCACAATTTCATCAGCAGCACATTAATGTCCCAATCCTCTCACAACCTCTTCAGCATTGATCATTTCCCCAATTTATCATTTTAGCCAATTTGATAGGTGTTAGATGATACCTCAGAGTTGTTTTAATTTGCATTTCTCTAATCAATAATGATTTGGGGCATTTTTTCATTTATCTATTATTAATATTTTTATATATCTATTAATATTGTTTAATCATTTATCAATTGGGGCAGGATTTGCTATCTTATCAATATGATACATTTCTACATATATTTTAGAAATGAGACCTTTATCAGAACTCCTGGTTGTGAAGATTGTATTCCAGTTTTCTGTTTTCCTTCTAAGTTTGGCAGGGTTGATTTTATTAGTGCAAAAACTTTTTTAATTTAATACAGTCAAAATCATTCATTTTGTAAGTTTATAAAGTTCTCTACTTATTGTTTGACCATAAAAATGTCCCCTTTCCATAGATATGATTGATAGAGTATTTCTTGGTCCATTAATTTATCTATAGTGTCACGCATGATGTCTAAATCCTATAACTATTTTTTATCCTATTTTGGAATAGGGTGTGATATGTGGGGCTATGTCTACTTTCTGCCATACTATTTTGTGGTTTTCCCAACAGTTTTTGTCAAATAGTACTTATCAAAGAAGCTAATGTCTTTGGGTTTGTCAAGCAGTAGATTACTATAATAATTTACTACTGTTTCTTTTGAACCTATCCTAATCCACTGATCCGTTCCTTTAGTTCTTATGCAGTACTAGGCAGTTTTGATGACTGCTGCTTTACAACATAGTTTTAGATCTAGTAAAACTATGCCACCTTCCTTTATATTTTTTCACCAGTTCTCATGTTTTCTTGATCTTTTGTTTATCTAGATAAATTTTGTTACTATTTTTCCTAGTTAGGAAAATTAAATATTTGGGAGATTGATTGCTATGGAACAGAATAAACAATGTAATTTGGAAAGTATTGGCATTTTTAGCATATTAGCTTATCCTAACCTTGAGCAATTGCCATTTTTCCACTTATTTAGATTTGACTTTCTTTGGGTGAGAAATGTTTTATAATTGTGTTCTTGTAGTTTCTGGGTTTGTCTTGGGAGGTAGATTGCCAAGTATTTAATGTTGTCTATAGTTACTTTAAATGGAATTTCTCTTTCTGTCTCTTACTCTTGGACTTTATTGTCCATATATAGAAATTCTGATGGTTTATGTGGGTTTATTTTATATCCTGCTACTTAATTTGTTAATTGTTTCAAGGAATGCTTTAGATGATTTTCTTGGGTTTTCTAAGTATACCATCATATCATCTGCCAAGAGTGAAAACTGTGCTTCCTCTTTGCCAGTTCTGATTGCTTCTATTTTCTTCTTCTCTCATTGCTAAAACTAACATTTCAAATACTATATTGAATAGTAATTACCATTGATTACATTGGAAATGTCCAAATTTTATCCCCATTACATAAAATATTTATAGATGGTTTTAGATTTTTACTTGTTATTTTTAAGGAAAACTCCATTCATTCCTAAACTTTCTTTTGTTTTTAGTAGTAATGGATATAGTACTTTATCAAAGACTTTTTTTTTATCATCTATTGAAATAATCAGAAGGTTTCTGTTGGTTTTGCTATTGATATGTTCCATTATGTTGAGTGTTGTCCTAATATTGAACCACCCTGCCTACCTAGTAGGAATCCTAGCTGATCACGTTGTATTATTCAGGTAATATCTTGCTGCAATCTCATTGTTAAAATTTTATTTAAGATTTTTGCATCAATGTTCAATAGTTTATAATTTTCTTTTTTTTGTTTCTTCCTGGCTTAGGTTTCAGCAGCATGTTATTGTCATGCATAGAATTTGGCAGAACTCTTTCTTCTCCTATTTTTTAATAGTGTATGTAGAATAGGAATTAATTGTTCCTTAAATATTTTGTGGAATTCACTTTTTAATCTATCTGGACATAGACTTTTTCTTAAGGAGTTTGATGATTGTTTCTTCAATTTCTTTTTTTCTGAAATGGGGTTAAGTATGTTATTTCTTGCTCTGATAATTTGAGCAGTTTGTATTTTTTTAAAATATTCATCCATTGCACTCAAATTATTCAGTTTATTGGCAAACAGTTCAGCAAAGTAGCTCCACATTATCTCTTTCATTTCCTCCTCATTGTTTTAGTTTACCCTTTTTGATTTTTGATACTGGTAATTTGGTTATCTTCTTTTTTATTTTTAGTCAGATTAACCAAAGGTTTAATAATTTTCTTTTTTTTTTAGATCTAGTAAAACTATGCCACCTTCCTTTATATTTAAGGAACAATTAATTCCTATTCTACATACACTATTAAAAAATAGGAGAAGAAAGAGTTCTGCCAAATTCTATGCATGACAATAACATGCTGCTGAAACCTAAGCAAGGCAAATGGGGTTAAGTGGCTTGCCCAAGGCCACACAGCTAGGTAATTATTAAGTGTCTGAGACCAGATTTGAACCCGGTACTCCAGACTCCAGGGCTGGTGCTTCATCCACTGCACCACCTAGCTGCCCAATTTTATTTTATTTTTTGATAAAACCTACTCTTAATTGGTTGATCTATTATCAATGGTTTTCTTGCTTTCAATTTTGTTAATCTCTCCTTAATTTTCAGAATTTCTAATTTGTTATTTAATAGGGGATCTTTAATTTGTTCTTTTTCTAGCTTTTTCCAATGCATATCCAATTTATTGATCTCCTTTTTCTCATTTTATTCATATAAGCATTTAGAGATATCAAGTTTCCCCTCAGAACTGCCTTGGGGGAAAGCTAGGTGGCACAGTAGATAGAATACTGTCCCTAGAGTCAGGAGGACCTAAATTCAAACCTGGCCTCAAACACTTAATAATAATTTCCTGACTGCATGACCTTGGGCTAGTCACTCAACCCCATTGCCTTAAATTAAAAAAAGAAACTGCATCCTATAAATTTTGGTATGATGTCTCATTATTATCATTTTCTTAGATATAGCTTTTTTATTATTTCTATGATTTCCTATTTGATCATTCAGTATTTTAAATTAAGTTATTTAGTTTCTAATTAGTTTTTGGTTTGTCTTCGGAGCTGTGACCCTTTTTACATGTAAATTTTATTGCATCATGATCTGAGAAGTATGCATTTATTTTTCTGCCTTTCTACATTTAATTATGCTATTTATACCCTAGTACATGGTCAATTTTGGTATAAATGGCATGTACTGCTAAGAACAAGGTGTATTCTTTTCCATCCCCAATATTTTTTCTCCAGAAGTCTATCATATGTAAATTTTCTAGATTCATTCATCCTCTTAACATGCAGACATGTTTAATAATGATATGGTTTCATTTCCTATGGTGCTTTTTAAGAAGATATAGTTTCCTTCCTTATCCCTTTTAATAATATCTATTTTTGCTTTTGCTTTATCTGAGATCAGGACCACTACCCCTGATGTTTTTTTTTTTATTTACATCAGTTAAAGCATAATGTATGTTGCTTTAGAACTTTACCTTTACCCTGTGTGTTTCTCTATGCTTAAAATGTGTTTCTTGTAAACAACATATTGTGGGATTCTGGTTTTTAATCCATTCTGCTATCTCTGTCAGTTTGTATGGGACAGTTCATCCCATTCACATTTTCAGATAAGATTACTAATTCTGTATTTCTCTATGCTATCTTTCCCCATTTATATTTTTCTCTTTCCTTTCCACTTATTCCTCCTCACCAAAATTTTACTCCCTTTCCCCTTTAACTTTTCTTTTAAAATTTAGCTTTCAATTTATTTTCACTTATAGCTTTGCCTTAACTTTTAACAATCCCTTATTCCCTTATTTTTCCCTTACTGCCCCCTTCACTATAGAATAGGATAGTTTTTAAACCCAAGTGAAAACATATTTATTCTTTCTGTGGACCAAATCTATTGAATAAAATTGACTCAGTGTTCACACCCTCACTTGTTTCCCTTTAAAATTATAAATCTTTGAGTCTCTTCACCTGGTGTTATAACTCAAATATTATTAATCTGTTATAATCATTCTCAGCTTGAATGATTGATTGCTTGATATGCTCAAAGTGTTATAAAAGTATCATAGATAGATTGATTGATTGATAAGTTGAATTGCAGCAAAGTCACTAAGTACCCTGATCTCTTCTGTCTCATTACAATACACTATTCATAAATCTTGAATGACATCAAATTATAATCCTTTTTTACCTTACCCCCTCCTTAAGTTCCCTCCAAAGACACACAATCTTCATGAACCAAAATATCATCCAAAGTCAAATCATTCATTAACTATTTATACCCCTCCCCCCACCAGAATATTTCCTCCCACACTTCCTCCAATCACCATCCAGGGTACTTAACCCTTTGTTAAGTAAATATAGATCAAGTCCAATTCTGATTTAATTAACTTTAAGAATCTCAAAGGCCTCTAAGTACTGGGACACTCAGTAGTTCACTTAAGAATTTTAGAATTGATTGAAAGTTATGGGAGACTCTGTTTATGATGCCCTCATCAGAGAAAGTGCCAAGCTTTGTGATCACAGCAGAATAAAACTAGGTCAAAGGAAATGGAGACATGTAAGTTTGGAGTAAACACTCCTCTTTTTCATCAGGGCTTTTATTCCCCCCATATTTTCCTTTCATTCCCCCAAGAAGGCTACAATTAATGGTGGTGGTTCTTTGCCATTCCTTATTGAAGTGAAACAAAGTGACATCTCTCTGCTGGAGACAAGTTACAGTGTGATAACTGTGGGTGATCAGATCAATATGAGCTCAGAATGTTCCATCATAAGTTAAAGACAAAGAGTCTAAATGGACATGAAATGATTACTTTAAACTTAGGTATCTCATATTTCCTTTGAGTTAGAAAATATAGTGTTAGAAAAATAATAACAATATTCATTTGGAAGAACAAAAGTTTAGGAATTGCAAAGAAATTGGGGAAAGGAAAGTAATGGAAGGAAAGACATTCAGCAGTATCAAACAAACCATAGGCTATATGATAAGGTGAAAGCATTATTGAAGTGAAAAATGAATAATTTTTCAATTTCATTTTTTCTTTTTCTGTCTTGCTCATAGAGCAATTAAAACTGTAGATACATTCACATTCATTGACATCTATAAAATATGTATATATAGTTTATATATATATATATATATATATATATATATATATATACACTCACTTACAAATATGTAAAACTGTAATATGTTTATTTCTATTTGTTCTCCCTTTCTCTGATAGTGGATAGTTTCTTCCTGCATTGGTCCAAGTCTTTCCTTGTTTTTCTAAATTAATCAACTCATTATTTTCTAATCATAGCAGTATTACAACACAGTCACATCCAGAGTTAGAGTTTTTCACCCAATTTGTTCATACTTCCATTATTTATGCAAGAACAATAAAATAATAAAAATAGTTTATTTTGCACTTCAACAATACTATCACTTCATAATATAGCTTAAAGTTTGATATTGCTGAAACAATTTCCTTCCTTTGCATCCTTTTCCCCCTCATTTCTTTGAAATTCCTGGACTTGGAGACTTCTTGTGGCAGAGCAAGATGGCTGGCAATGTGAAGCTAGTATGCAGGAATTTCTTCCTATACAACATTAAATGAAGTCTTTACACAGACATTAAAGTTACAGATCAAATAACATGGAGGAGCTTCAGTGAAGGTCTATGTCTTCTGAGTAAAAGGGGTAGTAAATCCCAGTTAGGCAGGAGCGCTGGAATGTCATTGGGAACCTTTTAGCCACAGTGCAGGTCAGGTCTTAGCAGCCAGAGAGCAAGCCAGCAAGGAGGATCCCAACTCCAACGTCTGAACTTTGGGAACACTGGGGCAAAAGATATGACCAGATTAGGGACAAACCACTACACGGGGAGAACTTGGACATAACAGAGAAGACAAACCTCTCCATAGGCAATGTCTCAGCTGTATAGGCAACATCTTGCCCAGTATTAAACCAAGGATCAGACTCTAATCTCAACACAAAAGGCTTGGGTCTGTACTCCCTATACGCCCAGGAGCAGAACTCCAACAATCAAAATGAGCAAAAAAGCTAAAAGAGTGCAAACCATAGAAAGCTACTTTTTGGTTCTTGTCTTTTGTTGATGAAGAAGACCAAAATGACATTACTGTATTTGAGATAAATCACAGTGTGATAGACTGTGATTGAAAAGCACAATACAAGGTCAGAATGTTCTACCACAGTTAGGGTACAAATAGTCCTTGGGTGTGTTTTAAACTTATTTATGTCATGTTTCCTTTCTCCATTTACTGTAATTGATGGTTCCACATGTGGGTGGTGTGGAGCTGGTTGATGGAACATTTGTATCTTCTTGGTGTTAATAGACCAAAATTATCACAAGCAGCAGAGAATCTATCCATACTTTGTTGCATCTCAGTTTTAGAGGCTGTATTGAATACACAATCATCTGCAAACAGAAGATCATACTCCAACACTCCCTCCATTTTGGTCTTGGCTTGTAGTCTTTTGAAGTTTAAGAATTTGCCATCAGAGTGGTAGCTGACCTTGAGGCCATGTTCATCCTCTGTTAAGGAGTTTGATAGCATGGCTGAAAATTTCATGCTAAAAGATATTGGAACAAGGACACACCATTGTTGTACTCCAATGGTGACTGGGAAATCTTGAAAACAATATCCACTATCCAGAACATAAGCATGTATGCCATCATGAAATTAATTGAAGTACAATACTGGTGAACTTTTGCAGACAGTCAAATTCTGACATAATATTCAATAAATCCTCACAAGTTATGGTATCAAAAACATTGGGCAGTTCTATAAATGTTGTATACAGACCTTTGCTCTATTCTTGGAATTTTTCCTGGAATTGTTAGGCAGCAAGCACTATATCAACTGTTCCTCAATCCTTCCTGAAACCACACTGGCTCTCAGGAAGGTGATCTTCTTCCAGATGAAAGATCAGCCTATTGAGAAAGAATTTGGCAAGAATCTTACCAGTGTTGACTAAAAGAGAAATACTCCTATGACTGTCAGAGGATGATCTATTCCCTTTACCTTTATAGGGATGGACAATGGAGACATCCTTAAACCTCTTCATGCCAAATAACATAGAAAATTTCAGTCAGTTTTTGGATGAGCAACAGACTCCCCAACCTGAGGATCTCAGCCAGAATAGAATCAGCAGCAGGTTCTTTGCCACTTGAAAGGAGCCTAATGGAATTCAAAACCCCCTTCTTCAGTCAGACCTTCAGGTAAGGACTGATTAACTTCAACTTGAGGCAAATGGTTAATGGCTTCTGCACATTGACTGATGATGGTCTTTTAAGAATTCTATGGAAGTCTTTAGTCCATTTCTCTAGGAGCATGTCCTTATCATTAGTCAATATGGATCCATCAACACTGAGTAGTTGAGATAAATAATAGGTCTTTGGTCCATAAATAGCCTTCAGGGCATCATAAAATAATTTTGGTTAATTACTGTTTGCATAAAATTGAATTTCATCTGCCTTTTTACAGAGCCAATAATCTGGCACCTCTCTAAGCTTCACTTACACATAACTTTGATCGAATTAAATGTTGTTTTCTTAGAAATGAATGCACTATCCTGGTGGTATACCCTGTGGAATTCTCGGTTTTTATTTAGCAGCTTCTATAATTCCCCATTATTTTCATCAAACCAGACTTGGTGTTTGCAAGTGTTCTGACCCAGATAAGCAAATGCATTGCTGTACACCAGATCTCTGAAAGCTGACCACTCCTTTTCTGCCTTACTGTTGCCAACTATGTGTTGGCTTAGTTTTCCCTCCAAGGTACCTGTTCAAGAAAACTGTTACCATTCAGAGAGACACTCTAATCTCTTGACATTAATTCTTCTAGTATACATTTTGCCTTGGGGCCACTATTTTGGTTGAATATGAAAATTCTGCTTTGAGAGGATGGGTCTGAGATCTGCACTCTGCACCACTCATTGCCTCACTCTCACACACTTTCTGTCTCTTCTTATAATCATATAGTCTTTTAGATGTCAATGTTTACTACAAGAGTGCATCCAGTAAGTGTTATTGCATTTAGGCACATGGAGGACAGTGATTTTGATGAGAATGTTATGAGATGCACAAGTTTTCTGTAGTACATGAGTAGTGCTGTTGCTATTTCCAACTTCATTCCTCCCAACAACAACCTGCCATTTCTGATAATCTGAGCCTCCTCTAGCATTAAAGTCATCTAGAATTATCAACTTGTTATCTTTTGGTGATTGATAATTAGGGATTCCAGTTCTTCATAACATTTCTCTTTAACTTCGTCAGTGTTTGTCATGGTGAGAACAAAGGCACTGATAATGTTGACATGGCATTTAACTGGAAGTGACAATCTCATGAGCCTATGGGTCACTCTTTTTGGTAGGCATTCTAAAATGTTGACAAGATTAGTTTTAATTGCAAAACCTACCCAGCTTCAATGTATTCGCTTTCACAGAGGTCAGTTCAGAAAAACACGTATCCAGCTCTGACTTCAATAAGCTCAGGGTTGCTATGTGGATATGATACCTGCTGAGTTCTCTCACAACAAGAGCTGTTAGTCTTTCAAGTGTATTGAATCTTGTGCTGTCTATGAATGTGTGCATGTTCCTGCACTCATGATGAGTAAATTTTCTTTGAAGAAGCTTTTGTAGAATTTTTTTTTTGTGTCTCAACCTCACTGGGGGATCCATATTTGCTGTGATAATCAGGTCAGGGTTGTATAAGCAGATAATTTTGGGGGCACCCTTTTCTATTCCCTTCCTCACATCAGGATGTGACCAGTATGATTATTAAAAGGTCTACTCAGTCACCCAGGGAGCTGCAGAAGTCACTGTTGCTTTCAATGGGAATATGATCCAATGGCCAGGGCTGCCTGTATGCAGACATGTGACTGTAGCTTCCAGTGTCTCCACACCTGCTGCTTTGTCACTTGCCTGTTTCCACATGGATGGTTATGAGTGATGTCTGTTGCTACATGTGTAAATTGAATTTAAGTGAGGTAAGAGCTGCATGAAATCATTTGCCTCACTCTCTCTTCCAAAGTCTTCTTGATTAAGCATAGCAAGACACAATTAAGACAACTGGTGATGCCTCTAGATGCAGTGGATGACCTTGGTGTTTCTGATGTCTAACAAAACTGTAAGCACTCCACAACATCTTCTTCAACTGTCTTCATGGTCATTGGAGCAAATTGTTTTCTCCACATTCTACCAGTGGAAGAATTTACATGCTTGGAGTAGACACTTCCCACTACTGACCAATGAGTTTGAGACTCCCTCAGTTGTGCTCAACCTGATTTCACCTGCCTGCCAGAATGATTTACCTGGGTATATCTTCTGTGCATGCTACAGGTTCTCGGAGGTCAGGTGAAAGTTAAGTGGCTCAGGTGGACAACAAAGGTGGAAAGAAATGCTGAAAAGGGCTCAGCAGTTCTCTCATCAAGGTAGTAGTCTTCCTTGAATGCACTCCACACCTTAGAAAATCACTATGCAGATAGAGATGATTAAAACATCACTTCATTCAAAGGAGTCTATAAATTGAACTCAAATACAAAACCTCGTAGAATAAATTTAAAAAGAATTTTTAAACGAAGAAAGGAAAAAAAAAATTTAAACCAAGAGAGGAAGGAAAAAAATGAAAAAACCAGGATAAACATGAAGTAAATCCAGTCCTGTCTTTTGCCCTGGTGTTCCCAGGGTTCACATTTTGTTGATAATTGCGACCCTCCCTGCTGACTTGCTATCTAGCTGCCAGGACCTATGATGTTTTCAAGATGTTGGGACTTAGACTGCACTGTGGCTTACAGTCTCCCTCTGACTTTACACCTCTTCTGCCTCACTTGGCTTTTCTTCCCCTTTTCTCCTAGAGAGGCAGACCATTGCTGAAGATCCTCCACAATGCCTACCACTGAAAATTTCTTTGAATTTTCTCTTTTTTTCTTGGTGGGATTTGTAGCTTTATTGTCAGTGCAGAGACTTCATTTATTTTTGGTAAAGCAAAGCTCCAAGAGCATGTTAGCTTCATGTCACCATCTTGGCTCCAACCAAAAGTTCCTCAGGTCCATTATCTTTCATCAAGATTGTACTTTATTTAAGTGTAATCTCAGATATTTTGCTTCATGAAATATAGTATTCTAAGACTTATGATTCTTCAACATGGTAGCTGATAAGTTTTGCGTAATACTAGTTCTATGAAAGATGTTTTTTATCTTGTTGCTTTCAATATTTTCTCCGTCATGAGATGGGAGGAGGAAGGGTATTGAATGGGGTAAATCTCATTACTTAAGTGGAATGAAATACCTATAGTAATAGAGGGGAAGAACAGAGAGGATGAGAAACACCTGAATCTTCTCATCAGACTTGGCTTAAAGTTAACTTAGACACATACTCAGTTAACTTAAAAAAACATCTAACCTTTCAAGTATTAAAAAGGGAAAAGGGGAGGGGGATGGAGAAAGGGAGAAGGAGAAAAAATGGGAACTAACATAAAGTAGGGAAGGAAAAGGGGAAAAGGGGGAAGGGGAAAGAAAGGGGTGGATATAGGAGGGCAAACACACCGAAGTGGGGTGGTATTCAGAAACAAAATATTAGGGAATAGGGATAAATGGGAGAAGGGGGAAAATTCAAACAGAGGGAAGACAGCATGCAGGCCAATAAAGAGTTAGTAATTATAACTTTGAATGTAATTGGGATGGACTCTCCATTAAAACACAAGTGAGGGGTGGTGAGGTGGCATAGTGGATAAAGCACCAGCCCTGGGGTCAGGGGTACCTGGGTTCAAATCCGGTCTCAGACACTTAATAATTACCTAACTGTGTGGCCTTGGGCAAGCCACTTAACAGTATTTGCCTTGCAAAAACCTAAAAAAAGCACAAGTGAATAGCAGAGTGGATTAAAAAACCAGAATCTCACAAGAAATTCATTTGAAGCAGAGAGATAGATACATATAGAATAAAGGTAAATGGTTGGAGCAAGATATATTTTGCTTCAGCTGAAGTTAAAAAAGCAGGGGTAGCAATCCTTATCGCAGACAAAGCAGAAGCAAAAATAGAAAGCATTAAAAGAGATAAGGAAAGAAACTCTGTCCTCCTAAAAGGTACTATAGATAATAAAGTGATTTCAATACTGAATATATATGCACCCAACTGGATAGCATCCAAATCTTAGAGGAGAAGCTGAAAGAACTACAAAAGACATAGACTTCAAAACTCTACTAGTGGGAGACCTCAACCTCCTGCTCCTTGATCTAGATAAGATGAATCATAAAATAAATAAGAAAGATGTTAAAGAGGTAAATAGATTGCTAAAAAAACTGGATATAATAGATTGATGGAGGAAACTGAATGGGGATAGAAAGGAATATACATTTTTCTTAGCAGTACATGGTATTTATACAAAAATTGACCATGTACTAGGGCATACAACAACCTAATGATCAACTCTAGAAACACAAAAATAGTAAATACATCTCTCTCAGATCACAGTGCAATAAAAATCATATGCAATATTTGGCCAGGGAGATATAGACCCAGAATTAATTGGAAAGTCAATAACCTCATTTTAAAAAGAGTGAGTAGAACAAAAAACAAATTGTAGAAAGAATTAATTACATTATCCTAGATAATGACAGTAATGAAACAACATACCAAACCCTTTGGGATTCACTCAAAGCAGCTGTCAGGGGATATATTATATCTTTAAATGCTTACATGAGTAAATTAGGGAAAAAGGAAATCAATTAACTAAATATGAAACTAAAAAAAATTAGAGAAAGAACAAATCAAAATCCCCAATTAAATATCAAAAAAGAAATTCTAAAAATTAGAGAAATTAATAAAATCAAAAGCTGAAAAACTATTGAATTAATAAATCAAACCAGATGTTGTTTTTAATGAAAAAAAACCAATAAAATTGATAAACCTCTGGTCAATTTGATTTAAAAAAAGAGAGAAGAAAACCAAAATGCTAGTAGCAAATATGAAAAAGGTGAACTCACCACCAAAGAGGAAGAAATTCAAGTAATAATTCAGAATTATTTTGTCTGATTTGATGCCAATAAATTTAACATTCTAGGTGAAATATACAACAATATAAGTTTCCCAGGTTAAATGAAGAGGAGATTAAATACCTAAACAATCCTATCTCAGAAAAAGAAATACAACAAGCCCTCATTGAACTCCCTAAGAAAAAAAATCTCCAGGTCCAGATGAATTCACAAATGAATTTCATCAAATATTTAAGGAAAAATAGGTTCAAATTCTAATTAAACTCTTTGGAAAAATAGGGGAAGTCTGCCTAACTCTTTTTTTTAGCTTTTTGCAAGGCAAATGGGGTTAAGTGGCTTGCCCAAGGCCACACAGCTAGGTAATTATTAAGTGTCTGAGGTCAGATTTGAAATCAGGTACTCCTGACTCCAGGGCCGGTGCTCTATCCACTGTACCACCAGCCAACCTTCTGCCTACCTCTTTCTATGAAAGCAATATGGTGCTGATAGTTAAACCAGGAAGAGTTAAAACAGATAAAGAAAATTATATACCTATCTCCCTGATGAATATAGATGAAAATATCTTAAATAAAATTTTAGCAAAACAATTACAACAAGTTAGCACTAGGATAATACATTTTGACCAAGTAGGATTCATCCCAGGAATGCAGGGTTGGTTCAATATTAGGAAAACTTAATATAATTAATTATGTCAACAATAAACCTATCAGAAATTATATGATCATAGCAATAGATGCTGGAAAAGCTTTTGACAAAATACAGCACTCATTCCTACTAAAAACACTAGAGAGTGTAGGAATAAATGGACTGTTTTTTAGAATAGTAAGCAGTATCTATCTGAAACCATCAGCAAGCATTATATGCAATGGGGAGAGGCTAGAGGCATTCCCAATAAGATCAGGGGTGAAACAAGGATGCCCATTATCAGCACTACTATTCAATATTATATTAGAAATTTTAGCTTCAGCAATTAGAGAAGAAAAAGAAATTGAAGAACTTAAAATTCAGAAGGAAGAGACAAAACTCTAACTCTTTGCAGATGACATGATGGTATACCAAGAGAATCCCAAGAAATCATCCAAAAAGCTAGTGGAAACAATTAGCAATTTTAGCAGGGTTGCAAGATATAAAATAACCCTCATAAATCCTCAACTTTCCATATATACCTAGCAAGATACAGCAGGAAGGGCTAGAAAGAGAAATCCCATTCCAAGTAAGCACAGAAAATATTAAATACCTGGGAGTCTATTTACCAAGGCAGACTCAGAAACTTTTTGAATACAATTACAAAATCTTCTCACACAGATAAAATCGGATTTAAATAACTGGGCAAACATCAACTGCTCATGGATAGGTAGACGTAATATAATAAAAATTACAATTCTACCCAAACTAAACAACCTGTTTAGTGCCCTACCAATCATAATTCCAAAAAATTACTTTAATTAATTAGAAAAAGTTGTAAGTAAATTCATATGGAGACATAAAATTCAAGAATTTCCAGGGATTCAATGAAAAAAAGTGCAAAAAGAAGGGAGCTTAGCTCTACCTAATCTATAAAATTATATTATAAAGTATCAGTCATCAGAAGTCTCTGGCATTGGCTAAGAAATAGAGTGGTGGACTAGTGCAATAGACTAGGTACAATAGCAGGAAACTATTATAGTAATCTGCTATTTGATAAACCCAGAGTCCAGCTATTGAGATAAAAAATCTCTCTTTGATCAAAACTGCTGGGAAAATTGGAAGTTAGTATGCAAGAAATTTAGATTAGACCAACACCTCACACCCTATAACAAGATAAGATCCAAATGGATACAGGATTTAGACATAAAAACAATATTACAAGAAAAGTAGAAGATCAATGTCTAGTTTATATGTTAGATCGATGGAAAAGGAAGGAATTTATGACTAAGGAAGAGATGGAGAAGAACACTAAAAACAAATTAGGTGATTTAGATTACATTAAATTAAAAAGCTTTTGCACAGACAAAACCACTGTAACCAAGATCAAAAGAAATGTAGTAAAGTGGGAAACAATCTTTACAACTAATGTTTCTGACAAAGGACTTATTTCTAAAATATACAGAGAACTGAGTCATAGTTTTAAAAAAATAATTCCCCAATTGACAAATGGTGAAAGCATAAGCAAAGGCAATTTACAGATGAGGAGATCAAAGCAATCCATATTCATATGAAAAATTATTCTAAATCATTACTTATTAGAGAAATGCAAATTAATGCTTCTCTAAGGAACCATCTCACTCCTTTCAGACTGGCCAACATGACCAGATAGGATAATGATCATTGTTGGAAGAGTTGTGGGAAATCTGGGACACTATTACAATTTTGGTAGAGCTGTGAACTCATCCAACTTTTCTGGGGAGAAATTTGGAACTATACCCAAAGGGCAACAAAAATGTGCATACCCTTTGACCCAGCAATACCACTACTGGGTCTATACCCTGACGAGATGAGGAAAAGAGGTAAAAACATCGCTTGTGTAAAAAATATTCATAGTAAACCTGCTTGTGGTGGCAAAGAATTGGAAATTAAGTGAATGTCCTTTGATTGGGGAATGGCTTAACAAATTTTGTCAATAGCATGTGATGAAATACTATTGTTCTATTAGAAACCAGGAGGGATGGGAATTCAGGGAAGCCCGAAGGGATTTGCATTAACTGATGCTGTGCAAGATGAGCAGAATCAGAACATTGTACACCTTAACTACAACATGGGGGTCATGGAAAACATTAATGGACTTGCTCATTCCATCTGTGCAATAATCAGGGACACTTTGGGGCTGTCTGCAATGGAGAATACTATTTGTATCTTGATATAAAACTATGGGGTTTGAACAAAGTCCATGGACTATTTCCTTTAATTTATAAAGAAAACTGATATCTTATTGGCTGATCTTGTTATCTCTTATGCTTTATGTTTCTTCCTTAAGGATATGATTTCTGTCACACTCAGTTTACGTCAATGTATAACATATAAACAATTTAAAGACTGACAAATTGCCTTCTTTGGGCCGTGGAGGGAGGGAAGTAAGATTAGGGGAAAAACTGTTAAACTCAATATAATTAAAATCTTAATGGGAAAAAAAATATTTTCTCTTTCACCTGGATGTTTTGAAACTTGGTTGTAGTGTTCCTGTAAGTTTACTTCCAGGATCTCTTTCAGATTGTGATTGGTGAATTTCATCTTTTTCTGCTTTGTCATTTTGTCTAGAACGTCAGGGCACTTTTTAAATATAATTTCCTTTAATGTTGTATCAAGAATCTTTACTTGATTATACCTTTCAATATTCTTATATTGTTTCTCCTCAATTTGTTTTATAGTTGTTTTTCTGATGAAACATTTTGCATTCTCTTCTATTTTTTCATTTTTAAAATTTTATTTTATTATTTCTTGGTATGTTAGAATGTCATTAGCTTCTTCTTCAGTTCTAATTTTCAAGGAATTTTTTAAAATTTTGATTCTCTATTTACAGTTGGTTGACTTTCTTTTCATAATTTTCTTGAGTTGCTCTTATTTACAAAACAAAAATAGATCTAATTGAAATAACCAGGGAAACTGAAATTTCCTAAGAAGTACCATAATCAATGAAATAGCAATTTTTTTCACAGCAAATTTTTCTTATATGGGCCTTATATCTCAAATATAGAAGGAACTGAGTGAAATTTATAAAAAGAATTTATAAAAAATTTATAATTCTATAATTTTATAAAAGAATTTATAAAAAATTTATAAAAAGAATACCAGTTCTTCAAAAGAAGAAATTAAAGCTAGGCATTACATTATAAAAAATTGCTAATCACTTTTGATTAAGGGCATATTAAAATAACTTCTGAGACAGCTCCTCTCACCTATCAGAAATTGCAAGTGCTAGAGGCAATGAAAAATAAAAGGTAGATTAATGAGTTGCTGGTGGAGTGGAGAATTGATCCTACTTTTCTGGAAAACTATGCCCAAAAGGCTATACAATCATATATCACATCGATCCAGTAATACCACTATGACAGCTGTACCTCAAAGAGATTTAATATACATATATATATATATATATATATATATATATATATATATATATATATAATATATATATATTTTGATCTTGGTGAGTTGTCAAATAATTTGAAATTGAAGGGAATTTTCATCAATTGAATAATGATTGAACAAGTGGTTATTTATGATTATGATGAAGTATTGTTTTCCTAACAGAAATTTCTAAAGAATGGTTTTAAAAAATACAAACTGACAAGAGAAGGCATATATAAACTGATACAAAGTGAAGCGATCAAAACAGGGAAAGCATAGTACATGGTCATAGCAATGTTGTAATGATGATTGAATATGAAACACTCTAATCAATACAATAATCCAAGGTAATTTAAAAAAAAAACTTCAGGATGCTTTCATCCCAGAGAGACTGGTTATGAACTCTTATGTATAAATATAAGAATAATCTTCCTGAATTATTTTTTTGTGATATGGAAAATATAGAAATATATTGTGATAATTTGACATGTATAATTTTCATCATTTTATTTGTCTTTTCAATGCTTCAGGTATGAAGGAAGAAGAGAATTTGAAACTAAAAATTGTAAAAGAAAAGAAAGAATAAATGTTTAATTATGCATTATAATAAATGGAAAATAATTCATTGTGAGAAAAACCTGCATTCAAGTCCCATGTCTAATTCATAAAGGTTTTGTTATCTTGGGCATGTCAATTAATCTCTCAGTATTCTAAGGAGCTGAAATTTAAATTAGTTGATGACCTGAATAAAGCAAAAAGTGTTTCTTCATTTGGGAGTTTCTATATCAATGAAATGAAGGGTCCCATCCTTATCTCTCTTTATGTGATTCTAAAAGATTTCCATATATAGATAGATATTACATGTTTTATTATCTCCATTTTTCAAGCAAAGAAAATGAGTATAAGATAGATTAATTAACTTGACTATGATCTCATAGTTAATGATTAGTGTGGTTAAGATTTTTTCTATCTCCAAATTTAGCACTCTTTCAGTCAGTCAGTTAAAATTCATGAGGTCCTGCCTATGTTCCAGAAACAATGAAAGGCAAAGACATCATCCATCATGACTTTTTATAGAATCATTTATAATTTTTTGAATGAGAAATTTCAGTCTATGAAAGGTTAAAAAGTAACATTTCTGGACACCCATATTTGTAGAATAGAACAGGAATTTCATCTTGGGTCAACTACCTGTAAATTCAATGCATTTTCTACTATTTGAACCTGTGACTTCCAAGACAATTAGTGTGAACCTTTGATCAGGGAAATCAATTATTTTCTAAATATATGTGTGCAATAATGCAATTTGCACTTTTTATTATTTTTTTAATTTGTTTCTATAAAAATGATGATAATTATATGAAAAATCCTGAGATAAATTTTTATTCAAAATCCCCAAATTCTCACCTTCAAAGGGGTGAAAAATTCATATAGCTCAGACTATATAGTTACACTCATTCATTTTATAATATCTAAAATGAAAGATCTTTTAACATTTATTAAAATTACTGGAAAGGGGTGATACAGGGCTATCTTTTTTAAATTTATTTTTGTTTGTGATTGTTCTCTTTACTTCAAAGTAATTTTAACACACAAATCTTCCTTCTCACTGCCTCCTGATTTAATCCGAACTTTGTGACAAAGAAAAATATTTAAGCAATAAATAACCTATACAGTGATCCCCTCTAACAATGAATATTTTATTCTGTCCTAGTACATTGTAGTCTCTATTTTGAAGATCCATACATATTTCATTATCTGTTCCTTAGGAATGTCTTTGTGAAAGGTACTGCCTGCATCCCATGTGGGCATCTTGTTTATTGAAAGGGTCAAAAAAATTGTAAAGAAGTCTGATAAAGTCATATTTAGGAAAAAAAAACAAACCTCTCTGATAAAATGTAAGGGAAAGACATAGACTGTTCTGTGGACCTGAAGATAATTTCCCCTCAAATGAATGTAAGTAAAGGAATTATTTGAAGGTCCATAATGATGACTACATGATATTATGGTCCTTCAGATTACTTACCTGTGTCTTTCTTCAGATCTTTAAATGTTAAATGAGAAACAATTAGTCAAATAATTATATATTCTTATATAATTAGATTAGGACTATTGGAGAAATCCCAAATAAGGTCACAATCAGAAAAGACTGAAAAGCAACTGAAAAACAATGGTTATACTTGGCATAAAGGTAGAGTTGTTAAAATTAATATGCTAAGAGATTAATTAATGTTTATGAGGAGCCCCTGTTTAAAGGCAATCAAAAATTTTGATGGAAGAATAGAGAAATAGAAGGGAGTTAAGTATAGGAGGAGCCAAGAAGAAAAGATATATGAAAAAATAAGAAAATCTACTATCTTAGAATATAGATGATGACATTAAGGCTTTACTTTTTTTCCCTGAAAAAACAAGCTGATTGGAGGAGAGGTGTTGCTTTTGGGAGAGTAGGTTGATTCATTTGAAGAGAGTGGGATTTTGCTGAAATATTGAGAGCCCTTTGTTTTTATATTGCCCTTTAAAACACCCTTAACCTAAGAGAATATTATGGAGCACTATTATTCCATAAGAAACCATAAGTGCATGAACTCTAGAGAAGCATGGAATGAAACAAAGGATCTGACACTGAACAAAGGAAGCAGAACCAAGTGAACAATGTACACAATTACAACAACATTGTGATCAATTCTGATGGATGCAGCTCCTTTCAGCAGTTCAGAGAGCTAGGACAACCCTATTAAACCAGTTATGAACAATGCTATCCCCATCCAGAGAAAGAAAAAGAAAAGGGGTAAAAAAACCTCCAGAATCTGATGAATACTACATTCACTTTTAAAAAAATTTCTCTTATGTACTTCTTTCCCTTAATCCTAGTTCCTCGTGCCAAAATGTTTATATTTACACAGCAAAATATGTATGAGCAGTGCTAACTGTTGACTGCTGAGGGGAGAGGGATAGGAAGGGAGGGTAGAAGGAAATTTTGTAACTTAAAAATATACATATGATCTAAATGAATGTTGAAAAACTTTCATAACATGTATTTGGAATAATAAAATATCTATTAAAAATAACCTAAGGAGAGAGAAAACTCTCAATGATATTTCCATTGCCCTCTGCCTCTCTCTGTGCTATGAGAAAGAGAAATAAGAGGAAGAGACAGACTTTGCATGTTCTCTGCTTTGAGAGTATGTTTGACTTTGCTGAGAGCAGACTGATTAAAAAAAACATCTCTTGTATTTTAAAAAAACTCTCTGAGGAAAAACTTTATGTTCTAAGACAATATATTGGTACAGAATAAGAAACTCTTTAGGACCCAGATTAGAGCTGACAAGCTTGGTGACTTTCTTAAGACAACTGCTTGTACCTGAAAACCCATAAAATATTCTCAACACTGCTAAAATAAATTGTCACTGTTTCTGTGGCATAGCTTTGCCTCCTAGAGAAGAGAGGAAGTTTTTGTACAATTTGTGATGTGTAGTGCACTTTTCTCTAAAAGGGACCAAACAACAATGCCTCCGAAGTCGTAAATTGGCCCAAGTCCTTGAATTTCCCAAATCATGCCGTCAAAAAGATAGGCAATGAAACATTTTCTCTGACCAACCCTTTCCCTTCCACACACAAATACCTCTCAAATCTCTCCAAAAAAAAGGAATTATACATCTAAACAGAAACAACTTCAGCTAACTGAATGATTTTGAATTTTAAAAAAAGATAAAAATAAACCTATCCAACCCCAAAGGTCAAAACTTGGCTTACAGCATCTCTCCTCTATGTCTTAAAAATCCTAACTCCAGGTTACAGTAGTTCCCCCCCCCCCCCCACTTTAGGCTGTGACAGTTATATAGTGCCATGGCACTATCGAATGGACAGACAAGGGTGAGTCATTCACTCAAGACAAGAGTTGAATTAGTGTTCCAAGAATCACCTTGGTGACTGATCAGTTGTCTGTTCTGTAAAAAACCTTTGCAAGGGTGCAGCTAGGTGATGCAGTGTATAGAGCACTGGCCCTGAAGTCAGGAGGACTTGAGTTCAAATTCAGCCTCATATACTTAACTACCTAGCTGTGTGAGACCATCAGCAACTCACTGAATCCTGTTGCCTTGTAAAAAACCAAAAAGAACAAAGAAAAAAAAAGAAAAGAACAAAACCTTTGCAGGGAAACCAGGATCAGAGGGAAAGGGCAGGGCACAGATTTGAACTTGAAATACAGAGTTCAACAGCATAGCACTCTATACACTTTTTCCAGAATCTGAGAGACCCAAACTTCCAAAAATCAAACCCTGGTAGCAGTGTAATACCTGTCTGTACTTCTGATGCTGGGTCAGAGAACCGAAAAACAGAGGATGCCGAGCAGAATACAGATAGGGCCCCTGAATTAGGGAACTCAAAACCAAATTGGTGCCAGTTTTGTCTCTGAAAAATGTCACTTGGGGTAGAAACCTACATTAGCGAATCATGGATTGTACAGAATAGTTAGAAACCAAGAAGTTTTGAAATCTCAAGGAAATACCACCAGAGTGGAGAGTCAGACAATGAGTAATAAAAATAATGATAAGGAGGAAGAAGTGAAATTACCAAAGGTTTCAGGGAGTAAAAAGACTGAAGACATCCTTGAACATAAGCAGATAAATCTATAGAGAAAACATTAATAGGAGGAAGAAATATTACTTTGAGATCCAGTAAAGAGTTTAGGAATCAATGAATATCATAAAACAAGCAAGCAAAAATGATCAGATGTTTGATGAGAGAGGGCCCTATGGAATTTGAGTACAATGATCTACAACATGTTGTCCCTGATTGGTTTGAAAGAGAAATGAGAATTATGAAAACATAAGTTTTGGGCTACACAGCAAAAATGATGTACATAATAGAAAAAAAAAAACAAAACTAGAGTTAGCAAAGGCAAATCTCACCAAAGAAACAAAAAAACAGAATAATGGATTACCAAAACGAATAGAAATGAAAGGCAATTAGAAGAAGAAAAACAGTAACATTAAAAATAAATTTTCTCAGTATCAAAATAAAGATATTAGGAAGATAGGCTACACAGAAATAACCTAAAGATTATCAAGTCTCCCAGGAGAATGTTCCAAGGCAAAAAACATTAACACTTCAATGCAGGAAATAACACAAAATAACTTCCCTAAACTTTTAAACACAGAAAATGAAGCATCAGTTAAAAGAATTGAAAAATCAGAAAAACTAAAACTATAATCTGCAAGACAAAATATTTAAGTTAAACAGTTCCCTTCACATAAACAACAAGTTCTGCAAGCAATAGGGAGAAAGACTTTCAAAGGAAAGGATATTCAAATACGCACCAAAAACTACAGGATAAATGGAATAACATGCTCCTAAGAGTAATAGATCTTAGGGTACCCAAGATATAGAGAGTGACTTAGACTGCAAGTCTTACCTTAATCATAAATTTAAAAGCTGTCTATTCAGTAAGAAAGAATTATTTGAAATATTCTAGAAAGAAAACCACAACTGAAAAGAATATTGTTTTATCAAACATTACAAAAATTTAGGAGAGGTGAAAAAGTTGAAATAGCAGATGACAATTGCAGCAACACAATGAAAGTGGAGAGACAAGTGATCTCTTTATATTCAAAATGAGGTGAGTGAAAGTGGAAGTCAGACAGATAACAAAAGAAATGAAGAAGAATAAGGAAGAACTAAAAAAGTGGGGAGAGACAGATAAGTAGAAAGGCCTTGCTTTGATAGTGGGGGCACTCCCTGCTACATGACAGGCAGAGTATTAAGTAACTTATTTGGGAATACAAATATGCAAAGATAAATACATTACTTTTTCTAAAAGCTGGTACAGGAGAGAAGGCGTAATAGAAGTCCCAAAATGGTATGCACGGAGAGAAATGAATTGTTTTGAGCCGAGTTTTCCCCTTAAATGGAGGTTTAGAATTCCTGACTTCACCAGAAAGAGAACAAAGGTCTAGGGTAGACAGAAAAAAAAGATGGAAAATGAAGATGAGAAAAAGCTATCACAAAGCCAGAAGAAATTAAAAATATTAATCATAACATAATATGCACGTGCCAACAAAACTAAAAATATTAAGAAAAGGAAAAATATCTTTAAAGATAAAAAAATACCAAAATTATCAGAAGGTCAATTAGAGGTGTTAAATTATTCAATATTAGAAAAGAAAATAATTGTAGCTGTGAAAGAACCAAAAAAGGCCAAGGAAATTTGGGGCATCCTCCTGGTTTTAATAGTTTCACAGGATAGTTCTATCAAACTTTTAAAGAGCAATTAGGACACTAGTTTACCAGTTATTCTCAAAAAGTGAGAAAGTAAGAACCCTGCCAGAATTTGTTTTTATAAAACAAATATAGTTCTTATTCCTTAACCATGGAAAGGTAAAACAGAAAGAACATGATAGGTCAGTATCATCAATGAATATAGACTGCAAAAATGTTAATAAAATCCTGTTAAACAGAAAAAAATCATTGAATCAAATGTATCATTCATTAAGAACAAACACCTTCTATATCACAGATGCAAGAATAATTAAAAATTAATCAGTATAATTAATCATATTAAAAAGCAAAATATTCCAAAATACATAATCATATCAATAACAGAAAAAAAGCTTCAAGTACAACACTCCCTTTGGCTAAAATCTAAGGAAATTGTAGATACACAGAGGTCATTTTTAAAAAGGTTTATAAAGTCAAAAGCAAATATCACATGTAATTAGGACATTCATAGAACTTTACTTAGTTAATTTAGGGAATGAAACAAGGATTCCTATCCTTCTCCTCATATTATTTAATATAATTTTGGAGATGTTATTAACATCAATAAGGCAAGAGAAAGTAAATGACAGAAATATATGCAAAGAATAAATTTTTAAAAAGCTATCTATGATGATATGATGCTATATTTGGACACTCTAAGAGAATTATCCAAGATAATAATAATCAAAAAACAACTTTAGCAAATTTTCATGCTACAAAAGAAATGCCTCAAAAATCAGCAGCATTTTCATATAATATTAAAAAACAACAAGAAGTAATAGTAGAAAGTGATATACTATTCCAAATAGTTACAAAATGCAAAAAAATCTGGGGATCAAACTTGACAAAGCACATAAAAAATTTATTTTCTACTACAAAGATTTAATTTCAAAGTACTCCTTCAAGAAATAAAGAACAATGTTAATAGCCAGAGGAACAGTCAATGTTTCTAGCTAGGCCATGCTAAAATAATCAAAGTGACAATACTTTCAAAAATCGATTTACACTTTTAATACTTACAATCAATCAAATTACAAAATGGTGTTTTGCAGTACTTGATAACATAATAGCAAAATTCATTTAGAAAAGCAACAAAAAATCCAGAATTTCAAGGGAAATTTTGAAAAGAATTAAGATGTAGGGAAATAATCTTTTCAAGTTTCAAACTATAATGTAATGCAGTAGAAATCAAAATCATCTAGTAATTGTCTTAAAAATAAATAGGTGGATCAGTGAAACACATTAGACAAGGGAGAATCACAAACAATTGAACTAAATAATTCTGTATGTGGCAAAATACAAAACATAAATTACCTAGGAGAAAAAATATTCCTTATTTGATAAAAAAAAAACTGAAAAATAGTCTGGAAGACATTAGACTTTAGGCCAACATTCTAAATTACTTTCCATAATACCCTCTAATTGGAAACATAACATTAACATTAACAATCAGGATATTTATTTTTTAAGAGAAACATATTGTATATTTCTCACAGTTAAGAAATATATTGCTAATCTCACAGAAAACTGAGACAATTATAAAAGATAAAATAGAAAAATGGGACACCTAGGTGGAGCAGTAGACAGAGTATGAACCATAGAAACAGAAAGACTCATCTTTCTGAGTTTGGAATTTGGCTTCAAATACATACTAGCTGTGTGACTCGAGGCAAACAATTAACACTGTTTGTTTTGGTTTCTCATCATTAAATTGAGAAGGAAATAGCAAGCCACTACAGTATTTTTGCCAAATAAATCCCAAATGGATTCAAAAAGTGTTGGCCATAACTGGAACAATTGAACAATAGTGAAATAGATGCCTTTGATTACAATAAAGAGAAAAGGTTACACAGAGAAAAATTAAGCAACAAGAATAAAATGGACAGTAAGAAAAAGGGGAAAAAAAGTCTTTTTATTAAATTTCTCTGACCAGAGTTTGGTATTATATATATGCATATATATGTATATATATATGCATATATACATATGATAAAAATAAAAATGTATATGTAGATATGTGTTCATATATAGACACAATACACACATGTGTGTATGCATACATACATACATGTGTATACTCATATATCCATTGCCTAATTTATTTATAATGCCTTATTTATAAGAAGGCAAGGAATAAGAGATATTTCTCAAAAGAATAATTGTAAACATTCACTACCATATGAAAGAATACTCCTAAATCACTAATAGCAAGAAAAATGATTATCAAAAAAAAAATCTCTGAAGCTTTATTTCACATCCTGAAAATTGATAAAGTTAGTTTGGGGAAAAATGGCAATATTCAATATTGGAAGAGTTGTAGAATGAGAGGTTCTCTAATACCATTTATTGGTGGAGTTTCCATTTTGGAAAGTAATTTGGAGTTAGGTAGATAAAATAACTAAGAACTCCCCTGTCCTTTGGACTAAAGACTCCATTATGGCCTCATAAACCAAAGAATCAATTGGGGAAAAAGTCCCTATGTATATCAAAATATTTTTGCCAACATCTTTTTGTAATAGCAAAGAACTGGAAACAAATCAGGCATCCAATGATTTGGGAATAATTAGACATCTTGTGGTACATTGATATAAGAAAATTTTGCTGTGGAGGAAGAAATCATGTACATGATGAATGCTAAAAACAATGAGAGATCATCATGAACTGACAAGAAAACAATATGCACAATAACTACAATGTAAATTAAAAAACAAAAATAACCATACACTAATAAAAAACAAAAAATAATGTAACAAAATTATAAAAATCATGCTTGACTGGAATTAAACGATATGAATAAACACCTCCCACTACTTGAACACCTTTTTTTTTTACATCGGTATAAAATATTTTCCAGTTTCATGATCTTTTCCAAGGAGCCGTGTCTTCTCCCTTTTGTGGTCAAAGTGTTTCACCATCAGTATTTGCCTTTCCAGTGATATGAAATAATTTTCATTAAGTTTTGACTGAATTTAACTTCTTCATTTTCAAGGAAATCTTAAAAATCTTTCCCAGCACCACAATTTAAATAACTGTTGCATATTGCTTATGTTTTTAGACTTTTTCAATGCTTCAATCAATTATATGAAGCATTTTTTCACTTTTAAAAGGGTAACATTTGTTTATATGAGATGGCTATCTGAGATGGGGAAGGATACTCCAGTTAATTATGATGATGTAAGAAAGAAATTAGATAATTTAAAAAATCATTTGCAAAGTAATTTAAAATTCCAATTTATCATGAAGTTCTTCAGGATGACTTTCATCTTCATTATTTAACTGAACTCAATCTTTTCAAATATGACCAGTTTTCTATTAATTGTCCCATTTAATTTCTTTTTTTGAACATCATTAATCTTTATGTTTTTTGTAGCCTCTGATACTGTTGATCACCTTTTCATCTCCAATATATCCTCAATTTTATTTCTTTTCTAGGCTTCCCTGACAGTTTCTTTCTTTACTGTACTCTATTACTGATAGATAGATAGATAGATAGATAGATAGATAGATAGATAGATAGATAGATAGATAGATGATAGATAGATAAAGAGATAGATAAATATAGATGACAATAATAAAGATACTGTATGTATGTGTGCATAAATACATCTATCTACATCTATATCAGTGTGTTTCTTTGCTCTAACCTAACTACTACTCCTCAGTCTCCTTTTTCATTTAGATTACTCACAGCAATGTTTAACAAAGGTCTTTTCTGATTTTTCTATTTTTGCTCTGTCCTATTTCATTTTATGAAAAGAACAGCTCTAATGGATTCAACTTTCTCTTCTTAAAACTAGATAAAACTATCTATGAAATAAGAAGTTTAAAAGATTTTTTTTAGGTTTTTGCAAGGCAAACGGGGTTAAGTGGCTTGCCCAAGGCCACACAGTTAGGTAATTATTAAATGTCTGAGACCGCATTTGAACCCAGGTACCCCTGACCCCAGGGCTGGTGCTTTATCCACTATGCTGCCTAGCCGCCCCAGTTTAAAAGATTAATAGTATATTTGAACAGTTAGATAGAATATATCTACAGAAGAAATGGAATGAAATAGAAGAGAATATACCTAAGAACCTGATAAGCAAGTGCAGAAAAACAGAAATATTAAATTCATCCATTTCAGATAATATAATAAAAATTACATTCAAGAAAAGATCATGGAAAGATAGATTAAAAATTATTTCAAAATTAAATAAACAAATCCTAAAAAATTGAGTCAAAGAGAATAGAAATAAGAAACAATCAATAATTTCCTTAATGAGAATAATTTACGCAATTAGAAAACATACCAAAATTTATGGCATGAGAAAAAATCTGTACTTATTGAAAAATTTATATTCTCAAATGAATATTTTAATAAAATGTTCCAAAATTCTAATCAGATATATGTATATATATAAGAACTTTGAGTTTCTACCTTACAGCTATTAAATGGCAAAATGATAAAAAAAAAAAACATAAAAAGAAAGGATAATTGTTGAATGGTTTGTAGAGAAAGAGGTACACTGATACATTTTGGAAAGTGTATTGGGTCTATTCCCCAAATGTCCTCTGTCCCAGCAATGTACCCAAGGCATGATGAGCGAATGATAATGAAATGATAACCAAATGATACAAAAAATAAGGAGAAAAGTTCTTTTGTAGGAAAAAAAGCAACATGGTTTGTTATATAAAGAACTAGAAAAAAGGGTACCTATCCAGTAGAGAATAACTAAAAAAAGTCATAGTATATGAATAAGATTATGCTGCAAAAAATAACTCATTTTATCAAAAAGCATTTGTGAAAAATTTTCCATGTGTCAGTCATTCTATTTTTTTCTGGGAATCCAAATACAAAAAAATTAAACAAACCCTACTTGTATAGAATTCATATTCTAATGAGAGAATGCAATAAGTATGTACATAAATATATACAGAATAACTGTAAAGAGAATAATTAGGAAATGATCTGGAAGATTATTTATTAGTAATTAGGGGAAACAATAAAGGCATTCTGTTGAAAGCTATGCTTGAGCTGTATCTTGAAAGAATTTATCTGTAAAGGGTGTTCAGTGCTATCATTTACATTTGCCTCCCCACTGTTCCAATCTGAAAAATGGTAATTACATTTTTTTATTTTTTTAATTGGGTTTCATCATACCATTTTCAATTTCATTTTTTCTACAGTTCTGATTATTGAGTTATAGATCACTTTTTATTCAAATAGGTTATTTGGCAGCATTATTTAATGAAGAATTTTAAATATCTATATTATTTTCCTAGTTTTACTACAGGATGCCATAAATCTTAATAATTCAACTTAGACGTAAGCTTTAAATTATCATGGTACACGAATTTCATTCCATATCTTACTTGTCTTTATGTCTTTGAGAAAAACGATTCTTAGACTAATGTTCTTAAAGAGTACCAGGAATAACTATGTAAAGAAGGGTAACAAGGGGCGGCTAGGCGGCGTAGTGGATAAAGCACTGGCCTTGGAGTCAGGAGGACCTGGGTTCAAATCTGATCTCAGACACTTAATAATTAACTAGCTGTGTGGCCTTGGGCAAACCATTTAACCCCATTTGCCTTGCAAAAACCTAAAAAAAAGAGTAACAAGAATAACTATATAAAACTAGCTATAACCTTAGTTTACTTAATGATAAATGTATTGTTTGCGTTCTTTGAGGAAGAGACTGCAGATATCACAATTGTTATCGGAAATCTAGGGATCTGACCAAGGAATAAGCATATCATATGAGCACTTGGGTCACCTTGGTGTGATCCATGACTCTACCACAATACAATGTTTTTTACTGTCCTCTGACACAGTTCCTGAAAAGGTGGATCACAACTTCTTACCCCTAGTCTCTGAACTTAGAGTGCAATCTAATTGACCATTCTATTCTCAAAAATATTCAGTGAGTAGAATCTTGGACTAATTCATTTTTGGGTTATATAAAGTATCAAAAATAGCTTCCCTGAAGCTATATCATTTTCTTTTCCTTCTCTATTACTTTATTAAAAGGGAACATAAAACAATTAGCTGCTTTTATTTGCTAGTAACCAAAACATTATAATCAGTTCATATTGCACAAGGAAACTAGTTTTGAATATTACTCTTTCCTTCATCAATTGGAATAAAGAAAGGGAAGGACATAAGATATCATCATCATGCTCAAATAGTACAATATCCCACACACAAGTGACTGAGGAGACTGCTTTCAGAGAAGCATAATTACATGCAATGGAAATGACTTGGAAAGGCATTTTGTAACTGGTTCCAGTCTTCCAGACACTTAATGAGGACAAGTCTCTTTAATCTGCTTTGGAACTAGAACTGATTTACAAATTAAAAGGGTTTCCTAAGTTTGAGCTGATAGTTCCTGTCTCTCCAGATTTGTTCTGTCTAAAAATAGAAACACAATAAAACTCAGTCACTACCCATCTGAAACTTACTAGTAGATATATTATGAATAAGCAACTAAATATTCTGGCTTGATATTTTTTGGGGGGAGTTTTTTGTTTGTCTCTTTTATTTTTGGTATGGGAAACTGTTGATGACTGTGACACTGTGAGCTTTGAAAAGTTAGAAGATTAAATCATGAGAAACCTGGGACCAGAGTCTACAATGAATTTTAGCAAGTTTCCAGCAACTTTAGCATCAGAGTTCCCTTGAGGAACGTCATTCAGTACATAGAAAAGCAGTTTTTGAGACTCATTCAGAAGCAATACTGCATTTGGACATGAACTCAGCAGCAACAATACTTTAAGTCTAAGTTTACTATCCTCAGAGAACCAAATGGCAGTAGAGGGCAAATTGTTTTCCTCAGGTCCTGGAGAGAAATTTACCACTATGACTGTTGGTTTTCTTTCAATTACATTTCCTTCTGTAAAAGCTAACTAATATTAATTGGTTAAATGGTAGTGAAGGGTTAATTGCTATTAGCTAACATTAGGTGAAGCACAATGGAATAAGGACTCAAATTAATAATCTTTCCAAAGAGACAACTCTAACCCTTAGGGGGTGATCTTAGTGCCCTGAAGGGAGATTAAGTTAGCACTACTCTAAGAGAGTAAGGTCAAAGTAATAGCTACATTTCTAATGCATTGTAATATCAATTAAATATGTAGGTCAAGATCCTAGTGATTCTCCACTGACAAAAATCTAAATTAGATTTAAAAACACCTCAATAATTTGATTCTGCTTCCTATCCAGGTTGACTCTTTCTCCTCATCATCTCTCTGTTTATATTTGATTAAATAAAATTGGCAGAGATTTAAATAGATTTTTTTAAATAATATTACACACATAAGGAAAAAAAAAACTTAAAATATTGAAGAGATAGTTTTAAAAGTACTGACTACTTTTCTCAGAGGCTCAGAATAAGAAGCATTTGCTCAACCATTTTCCTTTCATCCTTTGTTCCAGGGAAAGAACAGGAGAAGGTAAAGGGAAGATAAGACAGATAAATGGATGGTAAATTTATGCTCCTAACAAGGAGTAGAAAGATAGTATCTCTAAATCAAGCTCAGCCACATACTATCAGAGATTCTTCTATCTAGATCGATATTGAAATTTGTAAAGATTCTTCCTGCTTTCCAAATATTTTTCTAAAACACCTGTAATTCCACTGATATCTAGAGTTAACTCCAATAGAAATGTTTAGTATACAGAATCAGCCTGAAACAACATGATTTTTTCAATTTCATTTTTTTTAAAATAGTTTTTATTAGTAACTAGAAAGCAATCACAAACCTAAAGTACATGTACACACATATGCACACGTACACGTACACACATGTATACACTCCAAAGCCTGAGATTTCAAGAACCTTTGATCATTATTACAGATCCAGGACAAAGAAGATTACTTATGTCCACTCATAGACCAGAAAACAGAACAGGAGAATGCTAAACACAATATTCCTTACATCATGTCACTTTGAGAATTTACAGACAACACCCCCTCCAGAATTAACTCTAAAAAGAGTTACATAAAAAAAAAAAAAATCTCTTGATTTAGGGCAGTGTTCCCTCCATCTCAGGAAGATAGTCCAACTTCAATATGAAGTTAAAAGTCAAGAAATAGACATCCAGAACTTTCAGCCCATAAATGGTAAGGGGGATAAAACAACTAGTCAGAACAGATGTCAGCAGTCTTTCCCTGAACTGAAACAGGAGTCTTATTACTTTGCCCATGCTCTGATCTGAGTTGCAGTTGCAGGAGGCCAAGAGGGTTCAGGAACAGGATGGGGCCCTAGAACACCAGAGTTTGTTATTGCTGAGGATCAATTACCCTCCTCCTTTTCTACACCAGGGCAGAAAGAATGTTTGTGATTACTCCACAGAGTACAGGCCATTATTAGCTCATGGAAAATTGAAAGAACTGAAAACTTGTAGATCTTCTCTGAATGCTGTTGAACAAAACCCCAGAAACTTGAGACAGTGCATTCTCCACCCTGGAAGGACAGCTCTACTTTAAGAAAGAGTTAAAATTAGACTTATGGACACCATATCTAAGGAAAGCAATGAGGTAAATGTTGTCAAGTCTTGGGATTACAATAAGATTTCCTTACCTCTGAAAATTCAACAATCTGACTACTTTGAGGGAACTGAATTTGGGTAGAGAATTTCTTGTGACACTAGAGATAAGAGGAACTTTGCTAAAGTGGTTGCTCATTTGTGGACAAGAATTGTTTCTCCAACATTTCCAACAAGTAATTAAGATGACCTCTCTGAATTTTAAGATTCAAGTCAGACCACCTACCTCCTGTAAATCTACAAACCTTAAAATCCTCTCTATACTGAAATCCAGTGAGAAACTACAAGTCAATGACATCTTCCACTTAAGAACTGTTGCTGCCCACCCCAAAAGAGACAAATTTTCCTTTAAAAAACAGTAGACTTTTTAACTGCTGGAGTATTAAGGTGACAGGGACCCATAGCCAACCTATTAGGACAGGACAGGCTAAGGGATTCTAGCTTCCTGACAACTGTCCTGAGACATCAAAGAGGACCAGCTGATTCAACTCTAAACCTCAAAGATCCAAAGAGGTTCAATCTTAGGATGTAGAAATCAGTGCAGGAACATAAAGGATCAAGTGGAAGACCTTGCTTGGCTAGTCATATAATAGAAAATCTTATTAGGGGACATAATCATGCCCAAGTAAAAAACCTCAGTTCAGAAACTCAGCCTGGAGAGATAAATACATTAAAGATGAAAACACCAAGCAGTGTCAAACGAAGAAGAAGAAGAAGAAGAAGAAGAAGAAGAAGAAGAAGAAGAAAGTTACTCTAAAAAAAGGGAAAAAGTGGATTTTCTACTAGGACTACACAAATTCCTAGAAGAAATGAATTGTTATGAAAAATGAAGTAAAAGATCTGGAGGAAAAATTATCAGTAGAAATAATAATTTATATGATAAAATGGTAGACACTGCCCAAGAAATAGAATGCCTGAAAAGACTATATTAAACAGAATTCAATAACAATAGGAGATAGTATAAAATAAAATAAAATGAAAAGATTGAAAAATTCGAAGAAGAAAATGTGAACTATCTAGTATCAAAAACAACTAACTTGAAAAACTCATAATGAAAATATCATATAATATGTACTTATTGAACTCCCTCAAAACTTCATTATAGTAAAAAATTTGAATCCTCTATTTCAAGAGAATTGTCCAGATTTATTAGGAACAGACAGCAGAATTAATAAAGGAAAAAAATCTATAAGTTACCACTTCTAGTAAGTCCCCATATAAAATTTCTGAGAAATGTTACAGTAAAAATTCAGAATGTACATGTCAAAAAGAAACTATTACAGAATCCCAAAGCAAGAAATTAAGATATCAAGAAGTTGCAGTCACTGGGGTGGCTATGTGGCGCAGTGGCCCCGGTTCTAGAGTCAGGAGTACCTGAGTTCAAATCTGACCTCAGACACTTAATAATTACCTAGAATTACCTAGAAGTGTGACATTGAGCAAGCCACTTAACCTTTACCTTGCAAAAACTAAAAAAAAAAACAGTTACAGTCAGGATCACTCATGACTTTGCAGCTACACTTTAAATGAAAGGAAATCTTGGAATACAATATTGAGAAAAGCAAAACACATGAGTTTAAAACCAAGAATAAGTTGCCCTGAAAAACTGGGTATAATCTTATATGGTGAAAAGTTAATGATTAACACAGTAGAAGATTTTAAAGAATTTTTGATAGAAAGACTAGGAAGTTTCGATTAGAAGCACACGGGTTGGAGAAATCTAGAAGGATAAATTTTTGGAATTGGAGGAAATTTTTAGGATATAGAGCTAACATTTTAATGGAAAAGAAGGAAGAAACTTTTTTCATGAAAGATTTTATTTATTTTGAGTTTTACAAATTTATCCCTATTATTGCTTCCCTACCCCCACCCCACCCCCCACAAAAGGCAGTCTGTTAGTCTTTACATTTTTTCCATGGTACATGCTGATCTAAGTTGAATGTGATGAGAGAGAAATCATATCCTTAAGGAAGAAAAATAATGCATAATAGATAGCAGAATTACATAATAAGATAACTTTTTTCTTTCTAAATTGAAGGTAATAGTCTTTGGTCTTTGTTCAAACTCCATAATTCTTTCTCTGGATACAGATGGTATTCTCCAATGCAGATAGCCCATAATTGTCCCTAATTGTTGCACTGATGGAATGAACAAATCCATCAAGGATGATGATCAACCCCCTGTTGCTGCTAGAGTGTACAATGTTTTTCTGGTTCTGCTCATCACACTCAGTCTCAGATCATGCAAGTCCTTCCATGCTTCCCTGAATTCCCATCCTTCCTGGTTGTTTGGTTAATATGACTTCATTTGTACATTACAAAAATATTCTTGTTTAAGGGTAAACATAATACCCCCTCCTCCACAAAAATACAGAACCACATGAGAAACAAAGTAAAAAAAAGAGGAAAAAAGGTGTTTCAGACTGTGTTCTGATACCATCAGTTCTGTCTTGGGTGGATCACATTCTTTAATATAAGTTCATCACAGAAGTTACTTCCATATTTTTCCACAGTTGCTGTTGCTGATTGTAGTTCGTTCTATCCATTTCTCCCCACAACCATATATTATATTTTCTCTCTCCTTTCACTCTGTCCCTCTTCCAAAATGTGCTGTAGGGTAGCTAAGTGGCACTAGCCCTGGGGCCACGAGGCCCCAAGGCCACATACCACCCCAAAGACCCAGCAACCACCAAGGCCCGTTGTCCTGGACAGGTTACCCAACCCCAGCACCTTGCAAAAAGTAAAAGAAAAAATGAGCTATAGCTGACTATTCTCTCCTATGATCTATCCTCTCCTCTATCACCCACATCCCCTTTCCCCCTGTCCCCCCTTCTGTCCTTTTTACTCTAGATTTCTATATTCTATTGAGTGTATATGCTGTTTACTCTATGAGCCATTTCTAATGAGAGGGAAGGTTCCCTCATTCCTCCTCACATCCCCCCCTTCCCTATCATTGGAAAGGCACATTGCAAAAAAAAATCTTTTATATGAAATATCTTAGCCTATTCCATGTCTCCTTTCTCTTACTCCCATTACATTTCCCTGTTAGCCAATGACTCCATTTTTACAATATATTATATCTTCAAATTCAGCTTTTTCCTGTACTTCATCTATTGAAAACACCTTCTACCTGCTCTATTCAATGAAAAGGTTCATATGATTATTATCAGTATCATTTTTCCATGCAAGAATACATGCTGTTCATTATCATTAAGTCCTTCATAATTTATTCTTCTCCATCACTCTCTTTGCTTCACCTGAGTCCTGATCCTGTGCTTGAAGGTCAAACTTTCTGTTCAGCTCTGGTCATTTCAACAGGAGCATTTGAAATTCCCTTGTTTCATTTAAAGTTCATCTTTTCCCCTGGAAGAGGAAGTTCACTTTTGCTGGGTAGCTGATTGTCAGTTGCACTCCAAGATGTTTTGCCTTCTGGAATATTATATTCCATGACCTATGAGCCCTTCATATAGTTGCTGCTAAGTCCTGTCTGATCCTGACTACAGCTCCATGATATTTGAATTGTGTCCTTCTGTCTGCTTGTAATATTTTCTCTTTGACTTGGGAGTTCTGGAACTTGGCTATAATATCCCTGGGGCTGTTTTTTTTTGAATGTCTTTCTGGTTGAGATTGGTGGATCCTCTCAGTTTCTATTTTATCCTCTGCGTCTAGAATATCAGGGCAATTTTCCTGTAGGAACTCTTTAAAAATGATGTCAAAGCTCTTTTCCTGATCATGACTTTCAGGTATCCCAATATTTTTTAAATTATCTTTCCTGAATCTGTTTTCCAGATCAGTTGTTTTTTTTAGGTTTTTTCAAGGCAAATGGGATTAAATGTCTTGCCCATGGCCACACAACTATGTAATTAAGTGTCTGAGACCGGATTTGAACCCAGGTACTCCTGACTCCAGGGCTGGTGCTTTATCCACTAAGCCACCTAGCCACCCCATCAGTTGTTTTTTCAACAAGATCTCTCACATTGTCTACAAATTTTTCATTCTTTTGGTTTTGAAGTATTGCATCTTGATTTCTCATAAAGTCATCAGCTTCCTTTAGCTCCATTCTATATCTAAAGGATTGTTTTCCACAGAGAGCTTTCTTATGTCCTTTTCTATCTGGTTAATTCTGTTTTTTAAAGCATTGCTTTCCTCAATAACTTTAAAGCTGGTTTTTACCATATTATTTTCTTCAGCATTTTTTGGATCTCCTTGACTAAGCATCTGAATTCATTTTCATGTTTTTCTTGCATCTTATTCCTTTTCCCAATTTTTCTTCTATCTCCCTTACTTGATTTTCAATCTTTTTTGAACTCTGTCATAGCCTGAGCCCAACTTCTCTTTTTCTTGGAGTCTTTAGATGCAGTAGCTTGTATTTCCTCATCTTCAGATTGAATATTTAGATGATCCTCCTTGTGTTCATAGACAAAATATTTGTCAATGGTAAGGTTCCTTTTTTTTTTTTTGTTTATTCATTTCCCCTGCCTGTGCCTGGTTTTGGGATGCTTTTCTGAGCTTTTGAGTTTATTGGTCCCCCGCAGGAACCTCAATGTGTGAGTCTCTGACTACTCTCTTGGTCTGTGAATGACCACAAGCACACCTCTCTGCCACGGGGCTGGGAGGGGGGGGCGCTTGCTGCTCTAGGGGGGCCTAGACTGCGATCAGAATCTGAATGTGGTTAGAGTCCCAGAGTCCTGTTCCAGGGACAGAAGACAGACCTCAGAATTCTCCCTCCAATCCCTTATCATCAGTGGGATGAGCACTCAGTGTGAAGCTCCAGGTCAGGAAACTACTTCTGCTTCCAGAAGCCATGGCTCTCAGGTTCCTTGAGGGTGTTATCAGGAGGCTTAAGTTTCTTCACTCTAGCGGGCCACCCCTCTAACCCCATGGAACAGAGTTTTTTCAAGATTTTCCAGGTTACCTTGGGCTGGAGAATTGCCTCACTGGGTGTTACTGTGGCTTCTGTCTCTTGAAAACTTATCTAGAGTCATAATTTTTAGATTTTTGAAATATTTTGGAGGGAGCATCTAGGAGAGGTTTAAAGAGTGATAAGACCAACTTAACTGTTCATTGTTAATTGCCCAACCCAGGAAGAAACTTTCAATTAGCTCTTTAGAACCATGTTGTCTTCAGATGATATTGGCAGGGATTGATTAGTTATAATCTTAAGGTTTAAATAGTGATAAAACCAAGAGAGGGAAAGAAAAGCCATACAAAGGGGGGGGGGAGGGTGAAGGTTTCCTATTTTTTTAAATAATCAGGGTACATGAGTAGTATATATATAAAGGGACAAAGGAGAATATAATGTATTGGTGTAGAAGTAAATATCAAATTCAAATGGGTAATAATGGGAACTATATTTCTTGATCCTGAAACGGTAATTAAAAATCAAAGAATTAGAATATGATTTAGTTTAGATAGTGTCTTAGATATTGCAAAATGGTTGAATTAAGTGATAAAATAATGTAATAGGATATTTTTCTACCATAGTAAAGGATGAGAGGGTATTTCTTAGAGTCCTGGGTAATATGAACTGAGGCAAGGTGAAATGAGCAGAATCAGAAGAATTTAAAGAAGCACAACTACAACATAAAGAAAAACCAACTTTGAAACTAATGAATACAATCAAACAAGAATCTATTACACAGAAAACCTGGTAGTTCTATAAAGGATGTCACTCCCCTTCAGACAAAGGGTTAGACACAAGATACAAGGAGTAAACTTTGTTAATATGTCATTCTTGGGTGGATTAATTTTGATTTTGATTGCTTTGCAATTCTATCCCACCTAACCCTCTTTTATTTCTTTTTCATTCACATGAAGAAAGAGAGAGGTTAATGAAAGCTTGAGTCACTAATGATGTAATGATATCAATAATATTTTAAAGGTCCATTGCAATATTTGAAATTCACACAAGGGAAACTCAACTGGTAACATGAGAAACAGACATTTTGAAATGAAAGTACAGAATTATTAATGTAGCATTTATAAATGTAGTATGTGATAGATTTCCTAGTATCATATGTAATGCTTTTTTGGCATACTTTATATATGAAAATTCTCTTTTTGATGTTTAAATCTAGTAACAAAAAACTTATAACTCAAAAAAAACCCCTAAAACAAAAACTGTTGGTAAATTTTTGTATAAGTTCCATGTAATGCAGAGAAAAAGGTATATTCCTTTCTATCCCCATTCAGTTTCCTCCATAAGTCTACCATATCTAATTTTTCTAGCAATCTATTTACCTCCTTACCTCTTTCTTGTTTGTTTTATGGTTCAATTTATCTAGATCTGATAGCAGGAGGTTGAGGTCCCCCACAAGTAGAGTTTTGCTGTCTATGTCTTCCTTTGGTTCTTTCAGCTTCTCCTCTAAGAATTTGGGTGCTGTCCCACTGGGTGCATATATATTCAATATTGAAATGATTTTATTGTCTATGGTACCTTTTAGGAAGATAAAGTTTCCTTCCTTATTTCTTTTAATGCTATCTGTTTTTGCTGCTGCTTTGTCTGAGATAAGGATTGCTATCCCTGCTTTATTTACTTCAGCTGAAGCAAAATATATTTAGCTCCAACTTTTTACCTTTACTCTATATGTATCTCTCTGCTTCAAATGAGTTTCTTGTAAGCAGCATATTGTAGGATTCTGTTTTTTAATCTACTCTGTTATTTGCTTACGTTTTAAGGGAGAGTTCATCCCATTCACATTCAAGGTTATGATTACTAATTCTTTATTGCCCTCCATGCTATCTTCTCTCTGTTTGTATCTTTCCCCTTCCCCCCTTTATCCATATTCCCCAGTATTTAGCTTCTGAATACCACCCCCTTCAGCTTGTTTGCCTCCTACATCACACCCTCCCCTTTCTTTCCCCTTTCCCTTTACCCTTTTCCCTTCCCTTCCTTTTGTTATTTCTCCTCCCCCCCCACTCCCCTTCCCTTTCTCCATCCCCCCTCCCCCTTTCCCCTTGGGATAATATAGTCCATAGCCAGTCTAATACAATTGTCTTAGCTCTCTGGACTGCTGAGAGAAGCTGCTTCTTTCAAGGTTGTTCATCTCACAATGTTATTATTGAAGTGTTCATTGCTCTCTTGGTTTAAATCCCTTCATTCAAGATTATCTCCTGTAAGTCATCCCATTCTTCTCTAGAATCTGATCATTTCTCATAGAACAATAGTATTCTATAGTATTCATGTTCCATACCTTGTATAGCCATTTTCCAATTGGTGGACATTTATTCCCTTTTTTTAATGAGCTACATTTGGTTAAAATTCCTTTCTACTTTGGGATTCCTTTCTTTGGGGGGAGACTGATGTTATTGTAACAAGAAATTCAAAGCTGTGCTGTCATTTTATATATTTTTCCTAATTTTGAACATGTTTTTATTTAGTAGACTTTGTTATGAAACTTTATTTTTCTTCATTTGGAATATTTAATTAAGCAGTCTCTAAATAAAAGTATTTATTGTAAAGAACATTAGAGGAGCAATTAGGGGGTGCAGGGGTTAAAGCCCTGGCCCTGGAGTCAGGAAGAGCTGAATTCAAAAACAGCCTGAGTAGAGAGCAATATGGAACTATGCTCAAATAGCAATAAAACTATTCACACCCTTTGATCCAGAAATTCCAATTCTAGGTCTATGATTTCCAGAAGAAATCATAGAAATTGGGAAAAGTCCTACATGTTGCAAAATATTTATAGTAGCTCTTTTTGTGGTGGCAAAGAATTGGAAATTGAGGAGATTCCCATCAATTAGGGAATGGCTAAACAAGTTATGGCATGTGAATATTATGGAATACTATTATTCTATGAGAAACCATAAATGTTTGGACTCTAGGGAAGCATGGAATGACTTACAAGATCTGAAGCTGAGCAAAGGGAGTAGATTCAAGAAAACAATGTACACATCATCAACAACATTATGAAATGAACAACGTTATTGGAAGCAACTCCTCTCAGCAGTCTAGAGAGCCAGGACAAATATATTTGACTGGCTATAGTCTATATTATCCCTATTCAGAGGAAGAAAAACAAAATAAAATAAAACATAGAGGGGAAAAAAATTCCAAAACTGATGAACACTTTATAAAAGCTATCTCTTATGTATCTCTTTTCCTTAATCCTAATTTCTAATGCAAAAATGACTAATTTGTAAGCATGTTTATCAAAAAATTGAAAAAATCAGTCTCAGACACTTGATACTTATTTACTGTGACTTTAGGCAAATCACTTAATTGCATTGTCTTGCAACTCCCCCAGCCCGCCCCAAAGAAAAAGAGAGAGAGAGAGAGAGAGAGAGAGAGAGAGAGAGAGAGAGACAGAGAAGAAAAGAAAATTAGGGAAGAGCAATTTAAAAGGATTTTTTGGAAAGATGTATTCCTTCAGTGGAATTATTAGCTCATTTGGGTCAGGAATAACTATTGCTCACTCAAAACTTCCTCTTTCTAGAACAGTATAACAGGAACATGTGATACTGTTTTCTACCTTCTATCCTATACCAATTATATATTGAGAGTACAATTACAGTTACTTAGATCTCATCTCCTACAATAAACCTGAATAGGCATCAAGGATAAAATTTATAGAATTAAAAATGAGCATGGGGCGGCTAGGTGGCACAGTGGATAAAGCACCGGCCCAGGAGTCAGGAGTACCTGGGTCCAAATCCGGTCTCAGACACTTAGTAATTACCTAGCTGTGTAGCCTTGGGCAAGCCACTTAACCCCGTTTGCCTTACCAAAAAAAAAAAAACACCAAAAAGAAAGAATTAAAAATGAGGAAAAGAGGTTTAAAAAAGAGAAGGAAATGTTATAAAAATTCAATAGATTCCTGCTTAGACAAGGAAAATCAGTCATTCATAAAGAAAAAATCCCAGAAGAACCATAAAATCCTGATTTTGAAACAATTTACTTGTGCATTTACTTTTATCCAAATTATTAAATATAATATGTCTTATTCTGAACTTTTCTGCCCTGAAATATTTTGCATAAAAATTATCTGTAGCATTGATCTGAGTCATTACCCAGTAATTTCAGTGTAATACAAACAAGACTACAGATAACCAGGACATATAGGAGTTCAGGAAATAGATTATAATCCTAGCAAAAAAGCATTATATATTCTCAATGAAAGATTTCAGTTATCCAGAACTATAAATAATCTCTCTCATAGAGAAATTAACAAGAAGGATTATTCTTTGAAACTGAGTATCAAAAAGAGAAAAGAACTTGTTGAATGGATATACTGTATAGGAATTTTGCAATAGCATATCCCTAAATATGGAAATAGAGAAGGAAAAGAATAATACTTAGATCTTGGGAATGAAGATTTCAAAGGGTTAAAATTAAAGTTATATAGTATATCATATAGAGAAATTCTCCATGGGAAACCAAACCACTAAAGACAAAAAAATTCAAGAATCAAACTCCAAAAGCAGAAATGGGTCAATTTCCATGAGAAATGAAAGAAAATGAAAGTTATTGAAGATATCAATATGGACACACAGATAACTCACCAAGAAACAAAGTTTTTTGGGGGAGGAAACTATTTACTGTCATCTATTAAAGTCTTGTACATAAAAAATTATGTATGGAGACTTCTAGGGCAGAGCCAAGATGACAGCCTGGAGCTCACATGCTCCCAGAGCTTTTCCCTGACATTCACAGTAGAGATCACACCAAGAAAAAGAGAAGATTCAAACAAGTTTTCAACTAGACATCATGGAGGATCTTCAGTAAAGGTATGTCTCTTTGGGGGAAAAGGGAAAATAAAATTCAGGAGCTAGGAGAGCAGGAAAGTCAGTGAAATGAGAGGCTCTTAGCCTTCCACAGTACAATCCAGGTCTCAATAGCTTAACAACAGCAGAGGTCCTGGCAGCTAGATAGCAAGCCATCAGGGAAAACCCCAACCCACCAAAGCCTGAATACTAAGAACACTTGGTTAAAAGACAGGACTATGTTAGAACAAACCACTGTCGAATCAGAACCTGGACCTAAAGGAGGGTGAAAAAACCTCTGCAAAGACAATACATGGACTGCATAGGCAACACCTTAGTCAATGACAAACCAAGGATCAGAACCCAGCCCCAGCAAAAAAATAAAATAAAAAAGCTTGGATCAATACTCCCTAAACCCCAGGAGCAGAGCTAAAACAACAAAGATAAATAAAAAAGCTAAAAGAGCACTCACTATAGAAACCTACTTTAGAGACAAAGATGATACAATGCCATGTCTGAAGAAGAAAGCAGTGAAAAATCACTCACGGGGAAGAATCAAAACAGTCTGTAAATTGGACTCAAATACAAAAGCTCATCAAAGCATATAAAAAGAATTTAAAAAGCAAGAAGAAAGGAAGAAGAAAAATGGAAAAGAGAAGTGAAAGTCATGCAGGAAAATTATGAAAAGTTGACTAAAGAAATCAATTCCATTAAAAGTAAAAATAGCCAAATGCAAAAGGAAACACAAAACTAACTGAGGAAAATAAAGCCCTAAAAATTAGAATTGAACAAATAGACTACAACTTTCCATCAAACAAAACAAAAGGGCTGAAAAAGTTGAAGAAAATATAAAGTACCTTTTAGGGGAAATGAATGACTTGGAATATAGATCCTGAAGAGACAATCTATGAATCACCAGACTACCAGAAAGCCTGTGCCAAAAAAACGAACCTGGAAAATATTGTGCAGAAAATTATAAAGGGAAACTGTCTAAATCTATTAGAACAAGATAAAAATATAACTATTCAAAGAATCCACTGAACTCCTCCAGAAAGAGACTCAGGATAAAAACTCCAAGGACTGTAATAGCTAAATTCCAGAGTTTTCAAGTAAAGGAGACAATATTGCAAGCAGCAAAAATGAAAACAATTCAAATACAAAGGAAACATAATCAGACTCACCTGTCAGCCTCATCATTGAAGGAGGGAAGACCTGGAATAGCATATTTCGAGAGAGTGAAGTACCTGGGATTACAACCTAGAATGTAACACCCTGCAAAATTCAGTGTATACTGTCAGAGAAAAAGATGGATGTTCAACAAAATACAGGACTTCCAGAATTTCCTGACCCAAAGACCATAACTGAACAAAGAAGTCAATATCAAAATACACAACTCAAGAGATGCTCAAAAAAGGTGAATGAAAAGGGAAGGAAAAAAGAAAACAAAACAAATGTTGGTCAAGACCATCAAATTGTATGCAACCCTAAAAGAGAAGATATAGCACTTCTAATTATTTAGAACTTTACTTCTCTTAGGATAATTAAAGTGTAGAATATAATTGAAGAGAATGAACCTAAAGGATATGGTTATCATTGGATCTTATCTTTCCATTGAAGAGGTCCAAGATGACATCACTATGTTTGAGACAAAAAGCCCTGAAGAAAATCAGGGTTGTTAACTTTAAACTTAATTGTCTCCTTATCTTTTGACCCACTTTAATTCTACCGTGTTTAGCACCCAGTCTGATGAGGGCATCATAATCTGCAAGGTCCTGAGACAGTGTCTCTATTACTTACAATCATTTGTAAGGTTCTCAGATAGACTTCCAGAGCTTCCTAGTGCTTAGGGCCCATTAAGCATCATAAACTGAGAGGGCCTGAGTCAGTGTCTGTAATATGCAAACATTTGTGAACTTATCAGGTGAGACCTCCAGAGCCTCCCAGTACTTAAAGATCTTTATGATTAATTTGATCAGGATTTGACTTAACCCATGCTTCATTTAATAAGGGGTTAAGTACCCTGGTTGAGGCCATGAGGATGGTAAAGTGGGAGAGAGAATAGACCTTGCTTCACTTAGCCAGGAATTAAGTACCCTTGTGGGGGGAGGGGAAATGTGAAAGAAAATTGACCTTGCTTCAAGTAACAAGGGGTTAAGTACCCTGAAGCCGGGTGGGGGAGGGGAAGGGGGCAATGTGTGAGAGAATATAGCCTGGGAGGATACAATTAGTTCATGAAATGATCTGACTTTGGATGATAATTTGGCTCATGAAGAGGACTATGTGTACTTGAAAGATACTTGTAAAGGGGGTATGGTAAAAAAAATGTTTATAATTATAATTTGATTTAATTTGAGTCAATACTGCTTATCAAGAAATCAAGCAATCTGTGATGATATGTTGAGAACAATATGAGCTCATCAAGCAATCAAATAATCCAACTTTGATTGATGATGCCTGATTAATAGTATTAGAACAATAAATGACATCAAGGGAAAAGGCACAAAGATTTATAACTTTAGAGGGAAAGAGCAAGGAGAATGTGAATGTTGAATAAATTCTATTCAATAGATTTAGCCTAGAAAGGGAATAAGTTTAATTTCCACTTGGGTTTGAAAATCTACCTTAATCTACAAGGGAAGGAAGTAACTGTGAAAGGGAAAGATAAGAAAAAAAGGGACTGATGAAAGGGAAGAAGTATAAGTGAAAATAAACTGAAAGTTAAATTTTGGGTTTTGGGTTTTGGTTTTTTGCAAGGAAATGTAGTTAAGTTATTTGCCCAATGTCACACAGTTAGGTAATTAGTAAGTGTCTGAGGGCACATTTGAACTCAGGTCCTCCTGACACCAGGACCATTGCTCCAACCACTTCACCACCTAGCCTCTCCTTGAAAGTTAAATTTTTAAAAGAAAAGTCAAAGGGGAAAGATAGCAAAATTTTGCTGAAGAGGAATAAGAAAACAGGAAAGAGAAAAAATATAAATGGAGAAAGATAGTATAGAAGAGGGGAGGCTAGGTGGCACAGTGGATAAAGCACCGGCCCTTGGAGTCAGGAGTACCTGGGTTCAAAAATGTTCTCACACACTTAATAATTACCTATCTGTGTGGCCTTGGGCAAGCCACTTAACCCCATTTGCCTTGCAAAAAAAAAACCTAAAAAAAAAGAGAGTATAGAAGGAAATAAAGAATTAATAATCTAAACTATAAATTCCCCTAAAATGGAAATGGGTAGCAGAATTGATTAAAAAACAGAATCCTACAACATGTTCCTTACAAGAAACACATCTGAAGCAGAGATATACAGAGGGAAAAGTGGGAAAGGTTGGAGCACAATAGATGGTACCTCAGCTGAACTAAAAAAAATCTGGGGCAGTGATCCTAATCTCAGATAAAGTAAAAACAAAAATCAATCTCATTAAAAGGGATGAGGAAGGAAACCATATGTTCTTAAAAAACACCACTTGTAATGAAGCTATATCATAACCAAACATGAATGTACCTAGTGGATATCATACAAATTACTAGAGGAAAAGCTGAGTGAATTACAAGATTTAATAATGGGAGGACTACCACTCTCAGAACTAGATAAATCTAACAACAAAATAAACAAGAAGGAAGTTAAGAAGGTGAATGAACTCTTAGGAAACTTAGTTATAATAGACCTCTGGAGAAAACTTATTGGGAATAGAAAAGAATGTGCCTTTTTCTTGAGAGTTCATTGTACCTACAACAAACTTGAATATGTATTAGGGCACAAAAACCTTGTAATCAAATGCAGAAAGGCAGAAATAATAAATATACACTTCTCAGACAATGATGCAATAAAAATTGCATTAATAAGGGTCATGAAGAAACAAACCAAGAACTAAATGGAAGTTAAATAATTTTATCTTAGATAATGAGTGGATTAAACAACAAATAAGAAAAATAATCAAAAATTTAACTAAAAAATGATACTAATGAGACATCACACCAAAATTTATGGGATGCAGGCAAGATAGCTTTGAGGGGATACTTTATATCTCTAAATGCCTATATGAGTAAACTAAAGAGGAGATCAATGAATTGGGTATCCAACTAAAAAAAAAGATAGAAAAAGAACAAATTAAGCCACCCCAATTAAATGTCAAATTAGAAATCCTAAAAATCAAGGGAGAGATTAATAAAATTAAATGCAAGAAAATAATTGTTCTTATAAATAAAGCTCAGAGTTGGTTTTATGAAAAAGCCAACAAAATAGACAAACTTTTGGCTAACTTGATTTAAAAAAAAGAAAGAAGATAACCAAATTACCAGTATCAAAAATGTAAAGGGTGAATTAATCGCCAATAGGGAGGAAATTAAAGAAATAATTCAGAGCTACTTTGACAAACTTTATGCCAATAAATTGGATAACTTGAGTGAAATGGATGAATACTTACAAAAATACAAACTGTCCAGATTAACAGAAGAAATAAATTACTTAAATAACCCCATTTAAGAAAAAAAGAAATTGAAGAAACCATCAATAAATTACCTAACAAAAAGTCTCCAGATCCAAATGGATTCAAAAGTGAATTCTACCAAACATTTAAGGAACAATTAATTCCTATTCTACGTGAATTATTTTTAAAAACAGGAGAGAAAGGAGTTCTGCTAAGCTCCTTTTATGGTAACAACATGGTGCTGATACCCAATGATGAGAACCAAAACAAAGAAAATTATAGACCAAACTCCCTAATGAATATTGATGAAAAAAATCTTAAACAAAATTTTAGCAATGAGACTATACCAAGTTATTCCTAGGATAATAAACCATAATTGGGTAGGATTTATACCAGGTAGGCAGGGATGGTTCAATGTTATGAAAACATGAAACATAATTAAACATATCAATACCAAAGCCAACAGAAATCATATAGTTATCTCAATAGATGCTGGAAAAGACCTTGATAAAATATAACATCCATTGCTCTTAAAAATTCTAGAAAGTTTAGGAATAAATGGTCTTTTCCTTAAAATAATAAATGATGTCTATCTAAAACCATCAATAAATACACATATATTATGGGATTAAACTCAGAGAACTTCCAATAAAATCAAAAGTGAAACAAGGATGTCCATTATCACCATTACTATTCAATATAATATTAGAAATGCTAGGGGTGGCTAGGTGGCATAGTGGATAGAGCACCGGCTCTGGAGTCAGGAGAACCTGGATTCAAATCCGGTCTCAGACACTTAATAACTACCTAGCTGTGTGGCCTTGGGCAAGTCACTTAACCCCACTGCCTTGCAAAAAAAACTTAAAAAAATAAATGCTAGCTATATAAGAAAAGAAAAAAAAATGAAGGATTCAAAATTGGCAACGAGGAAGCAAAACTTTCATTCTTTGCAGATGATATAATGGTATAACTGGAGAACCTTAGAAAATCATCTAAAATACTCCTTGAAACAGCAAATTCAGCAAAGTAGCAGGATATAAAATAAACCCACACAAATCATTAGTATTTCTATGTATGAACAACAAAGCCCAAGAGCAAGAGATAGAAAGAGAAATTCTTTTACAATAACAATCGATAACATTAAATACTTGGGAATGTAACTCCCAAGACTAATTCAGAAACTGTATTAACACAATTGCAAAGTACTTCTCACCCCAATAAAGTCAAAATATTAAGTGTTCATGGTTAGGTCGAGCTAATATAATAAAAATGACAATTCTACCCAAATTAAATTGCTTATTCAGTCTCATACCAATAAAACTATCAAATAACTACTTGGCCAAACTTGAAAAAAAATAGTAACAAAATTCATCTAGAGTAACAAAAGGGCAAGAATAGCAAGGGAACTAAAGGGAAAAAAGGTAAAGAAATGTGGCTTAGCTTTACCAGATCTAAAACTATACTATAAAGCAGCAGACATCAAAATTGCCTGGTACTGCTTAAGAAATAGAATAATGGAGCAGTAGATTAGGACAGGTTCAAAAGAAGTCACACTAAATGAATATAGAAATCTACTATTTGACAAATACAAAGACATCAGCTTCTGGGATAAGAATTCACTATTTGCCAAAATTTTTGGAAAAACTGGAAAATAACATGGCAAAAACTTGGCATATACCCACATCTCACACCCTATAGCAAAATGAGGCCAAAATGGGTACAAGATTTAGACATAAAGAGCAATACCATAGATAAATTAAGAGACCAAGATCTGATTTCAAAAGCACAATGCTAAAAGTCATTCCTCAGTACATGAGAAGAAAAAATATGAAAGTTGCAAGAAATTTGCAAGACTTTAAATGATCACTTTTGAAACCAAATGTAATGAATTTGCTGTCTTGCTTCACTAGAATCAGGACTGCAACATTATCTGCCAAAGTTTCAGAGAAGTATAATGAGGGTCTCTCTTTACCACATTTTAGAACCTGTGACTTGCATATCTATTTATCAATTGATTCTTTTTAACAAAAAATATTTCATTTAAATTTTAATAAAATAGAAAAAACATTTCGCTCAATATCTTGGAGGCATTATTACTTCTATGTTATCACTATCTCTGGAGAGTAGATTCAAACAATTCATTTCCTCCATAACATTGATGTGTCTGGCATATGTTCAGTTTATGGACGGATTGATGGATGAGTCTTTTTCCTGGTCTTGGGTCCTAGAGATCATGCTGAAATAATCTGCCTTTATTCCAACTCCTGAATTCTGTAGCTGCTTTTATTAATCAAGGTAGGAAACTCAACTGCCTTCACCTAGAAGAAGAAGTATTAACAAAAAGGGCCAAGGAATGAGGTTGACCTCAAGAGATAGAAAGTCCTGTGTCATTTCTTCTAATGAGTCATTATGAGAAAGTTCCTGAAATTCTCTAGACATTAATGAAATAAAAAGAAGATAGCAGTATCTGACAAGCCTTAAGAATGCCTTTGAAACCCATCAAGGAGCTTAGCTTTTCCAATTAGTTCATCTAACAGAATTTGCTACAATTTTTGATGAACTTTCCAAAGGTCTGTTGTGTATTATGACAATTATTTCTGAAGTAATATTCCTAGCAAGCAAATATATATATATATATATATATATATATATATATATATATATATATATATACAGAGAGAGAGAGAGAGAAATTTTATCAGCAAAGCAAGCTGATAAAGCTTGTATATGTCCTTGATTTCCATTTTTCTTGACTGGGTTTGAATCAGCAAAGCTCTCTGATTGTTAAGGTTTGATAGTGAAACAAAATGAGACACTTTTAGACAAGAGTTTTGTTAGTCTCAAATGAAATAATGGTCATAAAGCACTTTGCAAAGCTTAAGGAAGTATATACATAACAGCTATTGCTATTATTAGTATTATCCTTACTATTATCTTTCTATCCAAAATCATTCAATCTCATGATAACTCTATTCTCTAGGCCCTCTACTGTATTCTTAATTAATCTAAGCAATAGCTTTAGAGTATACTGGTAAATGCTAAGGGGAATGAGGAGGAGGCATGCACATACATTTAAGATAAGTCTGCTTTATAAAGTTTATACAATCAAAAACCAAGTAATCAAACCCTGCATTAAACTCATTGTCCGTTTCTGAGGTGTAAATGCTAAACACTAAAAATTTAACAATGAACTTTAATGAACTGTTTAGAACTAGCTCTAGTATATGATTATTACAGAGAAATTCGGTTGGAGGGGGTAAAGGGCAAAGAAAAGGGGAAGAACAGAGAGATACAAAGTCAGAGAAGCAGAAACAAAAAGAGCAGAGAGCAAGGAGACAGAGAAAAAAAGTCAAGAGACAAAGATGGAGACAGACAACAATACACATACAATGATTTATTTAGGCAGAGCAGGAGTATGTTCAAGTATATTCAATTAGGAGGACATCTGAATTGATTCAACATAGTGAAACTCCCTTATCTGATACCCTTGCATTATGGCCCTCCAGCTAAACACCAGAATGCTTGAAACTTTCCATGGGTACTTGTTACTTTTTACTGAGGTGTGGAATGTCATCAGTAAGGAGTGTCATCAGTAATCTGAAGCTAACTGAACTAACCAAGAACTGAGGAAGTCTCAATACCATTTAGAGAAAAAGTAATCAATTTACCTAAAAGCAAAAGTTATAATAATGTTCCTAATAGACCCTTTACATAAGAACCATACCCTACCAAGTCTCTCTCCATTGATTGTGCTTCAAATAATCTTGACCACGCAAAAGGAATGTAAATTCAGCATTTGTGTATCACTGAATGTTGGGATAAAACCCCTTGTTTCATTAGAATGTGATTCTGTAGGAACACTATTAAAAAAATGAAAGATATATAAGCAACTGAGAATGTAATGAACACCAAGAAAGTATATAGAAAGATACATTTGTAAAATGAAGAACCAGAGAGGGTAAGCATTATGGCAAAGGTTAAAATTCGGAATCAATAACAGAAGAAAGGAACTGGAGTTACTAGACAGATAATTTACTAGAGCAAAAGAGGTGAAGAGTACTAAACTGGCTGTTCTGGTGGGATTGGGTTAAAGGATGAACTCCCTTCCCCCATTTATTTTAATGAGTTTCAGATCTTATACTTGCTAAAAAAATGTAATCCCTTTTCATATATTCCCATTACGTGTGTAAAATGAAGTTTGAGTTTCAAAGATGATTAGATTTAATGATTCTTTTATAAACTAAACTTCATTGTTTTGTGAACGACATGTCAACGTAAATGTCTTTTCTCTCATTAGATTGAGTTCCTTGTCTTGTTCCTGTCTTTTGCCTCTATCTATATCCCCAGCACCTGACACAAAATTGGTGCTTGATAAATATTTATTGACTAACTAAATGTCACTGGCTTAAGTCTTATGTAGCAGAAAGAAGGAAATTTTTCTGGATAGCTAAAGATGTGGGCAAGAATCATATTAATATTGTCACAATTTATGCTATTTAAGAACAACACTTAATTTACTTTTTCTATGACTCTATATTAATACTGATGTTGGACAATAGGAGGGAAACTACTGCTCTGTAGTTTGAATACCCTCTGATGGGGAGTAGATTACTGTAGCTTTGGCAAAATTTTTCATAGATTTACTACCTAACACTAACTGTCAGATTGAATGTGGCACCAGCATATAGACAATTTGCATACTATTTTGTTAAATTATTTAGTCATCCAGTCAATTAATTGACAGAAAGCTACTGTGAGTTACTATTACTTCTGTAGTACCTCAAATGTTCCTTAATACACCTACCCAGGATATGAACTCCATTGACACATTGGTTTTATGTCAGGAAAGCTTTCTAATAATTAGGATATAAATCACTGAAATAAAGAATCTCACTAGGTGACAAGTTCACTGCCATTAAAATTCTTCTAGAAGAAGAGAGAAATTTTCTTGGGGGCTATATTATAGGGAATGGGAATTCTTTTAGTCATTGGTTCAATTTTGCCATCCTGAGGTCATTGTAAAACCTGAAATTTCATAATTTATTATGATCTCTATTATCATACTTGTATAATAGTTTACAAAATTCTCTAAAATTATACCTGATCATATTTTAACTAGAATAAACAGTGGATTCATTTTGTCAATCTCAAAATTATCTACATTATGAAAAATTATTTTGGTTTCTATATAAATAAGATTTTCCCTTCAAGCAAACTTAAATTTGTTTTTTCTCATTCCAAGTCAGGACCTGTATTCACTATGACAAACCAAATCTCCCTATACTTTGTTATATTTCAATAATTATTAAATGTTTTGGATCCATTATATAGCTTTCAACACACTTTTGAAGCTGTAAGAGATACCATATAACCCACTCCTTTATTTCACAGATGAAGACACTGAAGCCCAGGATGGTGAAATTACTTAAGTAATCACTATTTGGTAGTACTAGGGTTTAAATCTAATTCTTCTCAGTTTTATTCAAGCCTTTTCTGCTGTTTCAGTCAGAAAAAAAAAAGGAAACTTTCTGTTCTAAAACTTAATGATGTTTATAGAAGGAAAAAGAATACTCCAAATTTTACATAGATTAAAGCCAAGCAAATCAAAGGAAATATTCCTTTGTCAATTTGTGCCTGGGTCTGGGACTAGTGGTCTAATTATTCTAGAAGTTTCTAATGGGAATTCCTGATATGGTCATTCAGTTATGAACAATCTGTGCTATGGTGATAATGTCTTTGCAGAAAATTCTCCCATTAAGAAGGAACATGAATAATCAGTCTAAATATGGGTTATCTCTGGAATGGTTTTGCCAGTGTGCATGCAAGTTAAAACATGCAAATTTATAATATGGAAAACTTCAACTACAAATGCACCTTGTTGCTGTGATATAGTAAAATAAACAACAGTAATGGAGTTTCAGTCAGTAGACATGGATAATATCAGAAATACTGATGCTTCAATAAAATTATTTGGTATTGTTATTTTTGTGAAGTCAATGAATTTTCTAGTTATTTTTAATTATTTTTAAATTAATATTAATTTAATGTATACTGTTTGGGGTTTTAAAGTAAATTATCCTCAGGGGTAATTCTTTCTTCTCTTTGTAAATGCTTTTTCCTCCAAATTTGTTCAGATCATTTCATAGTGTGGATTCAAGACCATCTTGTCACCGTCTTCTGACTGCACTCCATCTTGTCAGCATATTTACTAATGTCATGAGGGCTAATGACTTGATTCTAAAACCTGAGTATTTCTTTGTACATTCCCATGTCCCCATGTCCCATAAGAGCATAGAGGGAGAGCATGCTACAACAGTCATAAAAGAAAAAGAAAACATTCAATTTTTACCCATTGACTGTATTTTCATGACTCCACTTAGGAGGGAGAAATGATGAGTCTGCTTTACAGTTGTATGATGGAAAATGTTCCCATTCAACTTCAACAAATCAAACTTATTTTTGGACCACTGACTATCTATAACCTGTCAGTGTTCATTCTTTTTTTATCATAAATAGATGATTAGTAGTAGTAGTAGTAGTAGTAGTAGTAGTAGTAGTAGTAGTAGTAGTAGTAGTAGTAGCAGTAGGAGCAAAAATATGTGTAGTAACAGTAGTAGTAGTAGTAGTAGTAGTAGTAGTAGTAGTAGTAGTAGTAGTAGCAGCAGCAGCAGCAACAGCAGCTAACATTTATGTAGCACTTGCTATATAGTAGGCATTGTACTAAGCAATGTTCTATCTACTTCTCCATCTAGGTGTCTCAGACCACCTCAACTCAGTAACATGAGTTGTTCAGGATGTTTTTATGAATCTGAAAGTTCTGGACATCCCATATTAGGTCAGAACTAAAGAACTGTGTTTTCATGAGTGTGGAGGTAAGTTCAGTTAATAAGGGACAGTGCAATACAGGACTCTTGGATAGACTATCAGCATTTAAGAAGTAAATAACCAATCAGTTTGCCAACAGTTACAAGGATTCTAACAAGCCAGGAGAAATATAAAATGTCTAATTAGCCTCACTGCAAATTGATTTATGTACTGATGAGATTAAGTATAAACCACCCAACAGATTTGAACAATATAGATATGAAACCCTGATTCATTTACTCTGTTAATGTGAGATAGTGGATGTTTTTTAGCATTTATTTTCTGTCTAAGGATAAATTACTTTCTACATACCTTATATTTATTATACATTGAATATTTCACCACCTTGGGAAGACTTAGACATGATCTATAACCTGAGTTGTTTTGTTTTTATTGGGAAGCTTGGGTTGAGAACATAACCTAAATCATGAAGGAGCCTAAACTCTTAATTAAAAGCAGGCTCCTAAAATCAGTCCAAAGCACTTGCTTAGATACAGAACAGGCAGTGGCACAGTATCTTACAGTTCCTTTGGATACATAAACAGTTTCTAAAATCTATATTAAAATATTATACTTGCAAGTAAATGCAATATTTAGATATAATCTAATATAGAAAAAGTGCAATGCAAAAATAACTTCTTTCTTATTAGAGACAATTCTATTCATGTAGTCTAATTTGTCCTACTAACCTTTTTTTTTTCTTTCTATCTTTGAGTCTAAATGACTTTGTAATTCATTAATATGGTTTGGTTTACGAACTGCTGGTCTTAAGAGTCAGGAAATCCTGTGTTTGAATTCCATTTCTAACACACCATATTTGTGAATGTGGACAAATCATTTTACCTCTTAGTGCCCTTGACAACTCTCTATGGCCATGTGTTGAAAAAAGGTGCTAGTCTGCATTGATAGAATGAGTTTGTCAATATCACTTATATCTCCATACAATGATAAAATCACAGTTTGTGACAAAAAAATACAAATGCAAAATCTTTTTACATTGAGGCAATTCATCCATCCTAAAAAAAATAATTGAAGAAACCAATTGTATTATCCACAGATGAATTTAAGATAGGCAGTAAAGCATGGATAGAATGTCAATAACTGGAGAAGAGAGGACAAGAAAGTCTAGGCATAGTAAATAATAAGAACAAAGTATCACTTAAGCATGGAGAAGGCAAATGTTTGAATCATAATGAGTAATAAAGTTTAACCAGAATATTTACCTTGAAACTGGTAGGTCCTGAAAGGCAAAAAGGTATGACAAAGTTATGGAACATTACACTAAGTATTTGGAACAATACTTGTGCTTTTTTATTTATTTTTATATCTATTTTTTCTAATTATATACAGAAATAGTTTTCAATATTCATTTTTGTAAAATTTTCTCCTTCCCTCTCTCTCATCTACCACTCTGAGATAGCAAGTAATCTGATATATGTAATACAATCATATTGCACATATTTCCATATTGATCACTCTGTGAAAGAAAAATCAGAACAAAAAGGGAAAAAACACAAGAAGGGAAAAAACAAAAACCCCAACATTATAAATATTTAGATAGTTTTCTTTGACTTGCATTCATATTCCATAATTCTTTCTCTGGATGTGGATGGCATTTTCCATCATAAGTCTTTCAGAATTGTCTTTGATCTCTGTATTTCTGAGAAGTACTAAGTCCAACATGGTTGATCATCACACAATTTTGCTTTTAGGATTTACAATTTTCCTCATGGCTTTGCTCAATTCACTAATGATCAGTTCATGTGAGTCTTTCCAAGTTTTTCTGACAGCTGCATACTTATTCTTTCTTATAGAGAAGTATTATTCCATTAGATTCAAATGGTGCAACCTTGTTGATCAATTCCCCAATTGGTGGGCATCCCTTAATCTCCAATTGTTTAGCACCACAAATAAATATTATTTCTATATATGAGTCTTTTTACTTTTCTTATTATCTAATATTGATGGATCAAAGGGCATAGTTTTATTGCTCTTTGAGCATAGTTCCAAATTGCTCTCCAAAATGATTGGATCAGTTCATGATTCCACCAGCAGTGCCTTAGTGCCCCAGTTTTCTCACATCCCCTCCAATATCTGTAATTTCCATCTTCTATCATATTAACAATCTGATAGGTATGAGGTGATATTTGTTTTAATATGCATTTCTCTAATTAATAATGACAGAGTATTTCATCATATGACCATAGACAACTTTAATTTTTTCAACTGAAAACTGCCTATCCATGTCCTTTGACCATATATCAATTGGAGATGATTGGCAATATAATCTTATAAATTTGACTTAGTTCTCTATAGATTTTTAGAAATACGGTCTTTATCTAAAATAGTGGCTTTAAGTGTTTCCCCCCAGATTTCTGAATTTCTTTCAATATTGATTGCATTGATTTTATTTGTAAAAAAAATTTAAATGTAATGTAATTAAAATTATCCATTTTGCATTTCACAATGTCTTTGGTCTCTTCTTTTGTCATGAATTTTCCTCTACATAAATCTTATAGGTGAATGATTCTTGAATCTTCTAATTGACTTATGGTATTACCCTTTATGTGCAAATTATGTATCCATTTTGATCTTATCTTAATATAGGATGTGAGATGCTGGTCTATACCTAGTTCTATCTTACTCTTTTTGTTTTCCAAGCAGTTTTTGTCAAATACTGGCTATGTATCCCAGAAAATGAGTTTCAGTTTCAGTTTATCAAATAGTAGATTAGTATAGTTATTTAGTACTATGTCTGATGAACCTAATCTATTTAACTGATCCATCACTCTTTTTCTTAGTCAATACCAAATAATTTTGAAAACTGCTGTTTTATAATATAATTTTAGATCTGCTATGGCTAAATTGCCTTTCTTCCCCCCCCCCAAATTCCCTTGATCTTTTATTCTTGCAGATATTTTTTGTTATTTTTTTTGTTTTAATAAGATGTTTAGGGGATTTGATTGATATAGAGTTAAATAAGTTGATAAATTTTGGATCTGACTTTATTTTCACATGAAAAGTCTTTTACAATAATATTCATATAGTAACTGAGTTTTCTTGCAGGTAGAATCCCATATATTTTATATTGACCTCAGTTGTTTTGAATGGAATTTCTCTTTCTATCTCTTACTATTGTACTAGAAATGTTAGCTTTAGTAACGGGAAGAAATTGTAAGAATTATAACAGGCATTGAGGGAAAAAACTGTCATTCTGTAGCTAACCTGAAATAATACTTGGGGAACCTTAGATAATCCACTAAAAAACTTCTTGAAACAATTTGCAACTCTCTAATTATAACTTCAGATCATTGGTAAATAATAATAGCTTTGTACCCACGTTGTCTGCCCTAATTCCTTCAATTTCTTTTTATTTTATTGCTAAAGCTGACATTTCTAGAACAATATTGAATAACAGTGGTGATAATGGGTATCTGTTGTTTCATCCCTGAACTTATTAGGAAAGCTTCTAGTTTATGCCCATTGCATTCCTGATAGTTCTATTCAGCTAGACATTTTAAGGAAAACGTCATTTATTCCTTAGATTATAATAGGAACTGATGCTGTATTTTGTCAGACTTTGCCAAAAAACTTTGTGAAATGCCTTTTCAGCATCTATTGACATAATTGTGACTTCTGAGAGTTTTGTTTTATATATATATATATATATATATATATACACAAAGATATATACATATATGTATATATATATATATATGATCAATTATGATAATAATTTTACTAGTATTGAACCAGCCCTGTCTTCCTTTTATATGTATTGTTTTGGTGATAACTTTTTGCAATCTCTTTACTAATATTTTATTTAAAACTTTTCCTCAGGGGTGGCTATATGGTATAACAGATAGAGAATCCTGGAGTCAGGAGGACCTGAATTCACATTTGATTTCAGACACTTAATAATTACCTAGCTGTGTGACCAGCAAGTTACTTAAACCCATTGCCTTAAATGAATAAAAATAGATAAAAAACTTTTCATCGATATTTATTAGAGAAATTTGTCTACACTTTCCTTTCTCTGTTTTGACTCTTAGGTTTAGGTATCTCACAATATTTGTGTCATAAAAGGAATTTGGCAGAACTACTTTGCACGTTTTTCTAAATGGTTTATAAAGTAATGGAATGAATTTTTATTTAAATAATTGTTAGAATTCATTTGTGAAACCATTTGACTTTGGAGAATTTTTTTCTAGGTAGTTCATTAATGGATTGTCCAATTTCTTTTTCTGAAATGGGATGATTTAAGAATTTTATTTCCTTTTCTGTTAATCTGGGCAATCTGCTTTTTTGTAAATATTTGTCCATTTCATTAGATTTTCAAATTTATTAGTGACTTAGGCAAAATAGTTTAGAAATATTATTTTAATTTCTTCCTTGCTAATGGTGAATTCATTCTTTTCATTTTTAATAATTATAATTTGGTTTTCTTCTTTCTGATTTTAATCAATTTTTGCATTATACTAGCTCTTAGTTTTTTGTATAATACCTACTCTTAGATTAATTTACTGATGTAATAGTTTTCTCTCCTTTAATTTTCAAGATTACTAACTTAGTATTTAATTTATTCTTTTTCCAGCTTTTTTAGTTGCATAACAAATTCTTTGCTCAGCTCTTTCTGTAATGTATTTATGAATGCATTTTAGAGCTATAAAATTTCTTCTCAGGACTTCTTTGGCTGCATTCCATAACTTTCAGAATTTAATCTCATTATTGTCATTTTCTTGGATGAAATTATTGATTGTTTCTATTATTTGTTGTTCAACTCACTTATTTTTAGGATTAAGTTATTTAGTTTCCTATTTATTTTAATCTCTCTGTCCATGGTCCTTTGTTACATGTAACTTTTATTGCATCATGATCTGAGAACTAAGAATTTTAAATTTATATTTCTACCTTTCTGTGTTGGATGGTGAGTTTTATACCCTAATACAAGTTCAATTTTTGTGTAGATGTCATGTACTACTGAGAAACAGGTATTCTTTCTGTCTCTATTGATTTTTTTTCATATAGTTCTATCATATATAACTTTTCTAAGATTTGGCAAACCTCCTTAACTTCTTTATTGTTTATTTTATATTATTATTGTACTGTAATTTTATTGTATCTTTCAGTTTTATCTAATTCTGAGTGGAAAGATTAAAGTCACCTACTAGGTATAGTTTTATTTTTCTTCCTGTAACTCCTTAAACTTCTCCTCTAAGTATTTGAATGCTATATCACTTGTTGCATATATATTTAGTACTGATATTAATTGCTTCATTGTCTAGGGCAAGTATAATTATTAAGTTTTTGATAAATCAATAAAAAATTAAGAGTTTAGGTTCAGTATGATTTTTAGGAAATTCAAATGGATAGTAACATGTATAAAGATAAGAATGGCTTACGGGGGAATTTTGGTGGAGGAAAATTTCAAAAGGGAATCAGAAGTGAATATTTTTGTCTGAGATCCATGATTTCCTGGGATTAGGGAAATTTCAGATTAAGATATTCTCTATAGCAATGCAAATAACCAATTTTTCTGCAAATTAAGAACCCTTGAGTATTTCAGGCAGAATTCAGAATATTTAATTCTAATTGTAAAGTCAGTTCTCTTTCCACCATTCCAACTATATATATATATATATATATATATATGCATACATACATACATATATATATATTATGTTTACAACAAATTTTAAGCTAGCAAGAAAAATAAAAACTCCAACATATTCAATAATTTTGTCACATTAAAATAAAAGCCTGAATCTGCAATTGTTTCCAATTCTACCAATTAAAAGATAAAATGCTGTGCAAACAAGTATTTTAAAGAATGAAAAGGAGTAATGAGGAATGAGAAATACTTAGTATGTTTTCTATCCTGTGTTTTTCCACACATCTGAATGGATAAACTTATTTTTTCCTTAAATCACCATTGAACAATGTATTAGAAATTTGAAGATCCTGATGAAGAATTCCCAAAATGTTAGCTTTAACCCCAACCCCCGAATTAGCAGTTGATGCCGACAGAGATGAATGACTATATTTGCACCAAAAAATTCTACAGAATATTTTATGCCATAACTTCATGATTATTTCTTCTGTAATCTTTGCATAAATACAAGCTTTTGCTCCTGAAATTTTAGTAATCACTAAAAAGGAAGCATATTATTCACAAAATCCTAGAAAATGAACTAATATGTTTCAACCTGATAGGTAGATCACGATAACTGAAATTCTAAGTTCTCCTAGGCATTTCTAAATATATTATTTTTTGTTGGAATTCAAGATATTGTGCCAATATAATTTCTTACCATGATAGTTTTTTTTTATCAGAATATGTTACAGTCATTAGGAAATAGTTTAGATAGTATAAAATGCCTCAGGAAAAAAGAAAAAAATCTGACTTTTCTGGGATACATATCTTTAAACCTTTTCCATCATATTTTAATACTAATAGCACAAATATTATAGATAACAATTATTTAAATATTATTTCTTTTTCTTCATATACATAATGTATAAATAGACTGATGATGTGCAAAGGCTATGTATTTTCAATATACATATAAATATTCTCTGGCTATTAATCATTCTCCTCATAGAGGCATTTGATTTTATCATTTCTCACACATAAAGCATTTTCCTATGTATGTAAGCATTCCCAAGGAAAACATACTAAAAAGCTATACTAATTTACAGAAAAAAGAATGACTTTTAACCAAACTTTCTAAATGCTAACAGAGGCATTACGGCATACTGAACACATTGCTAGCCTCAGAGGCAGGAAGATCTATGTTAAAATTCTTTCTCTGATGCATATTAGGTGTATGAACTTGGACAATATTTCTAACCTCTTGTTGCTTTACTGGACTGTCTAAGAATATAATTTGCAAGATGTCTGCTTTGGTGTGTAGAGTTTTCTAGATGGTACAAAATATAGAGCACTAGGTTTGAGTCAAGAAGACCTGAAATCAAATCCAACCTAAAATATTTTTGTTGTTTGTCCCTTGTCCTTTGTTTCCTAGTTATGCAACCCTATATGAGACACAACTTCTGGGTGCCCCAGTATTCTTAGTTTTAAAATGGGGATTATAATAGGGATTTATTATAATGAAATGAGAAATATTTTTAAAATGTTTAACATAGTGATTGGAACATAGCAGGTGCATAATAAATGCTTATTCCCTTTATGCCCTCCTTTACAGGAAGTTTCCTATCTCAATAAAATTACAAAACCCTTTCATATGTTTCTGTTTCCCTGTGTCTGTGTGTATATGTGGGCATGTGTGCTATTACTAATAGAAAAGTGTGACAATCCTCATTAGATAACTAATGAGATAATTATAATAAATTGCTTATAATAGGCCTAGAATATATTTCTTCACATTATAGAGAAGGAGCCTATATATCAATATGACTAAACATGGTTACTATCAGAAATGTGGACTAAAGAGGACTATTTCAGCAAGGTAATAAGCAACTATGTTGAGTCCAATACAAATTTGTGGTATAAGTTCAATTTGTCCCTCAATGCAGCAAGTAAATGTTTAATAAATTATAAACAATTATATATGACTCTATGAAAAGAATGATAATAACCAAAGAATATGAATATGCTTTTTGAAAATATATAAACATTACACATGATCATTCTGTTCATGAATTATAAATATTCAAAGAAATAATTTTCAATAATAATTATTCCAATTTGGCTTATGAATTAAATTATGATAGGAATTGTTAAGGAGATAATTATCCCAGAAATTTCTCAATTCAACACATTTGCCAGTGACTTTTTCCAGTGTGACCACATCATAACTCCATTCAATAATATTTAATGTCATTTGATAATCCCTACCACCAAATATAAATTCCTATGCTCAGTATTGAAATCCTCTTTCAAGAGGCAGCTAGGTGACCCAGTGGATAGAGTACCAGCCCTGGAGTCAGGGGGACCTGAGTTCAAATATGGCCTCAGATACTTAATAAATCCCATTGTTTTAAATAAAAAAATTTTCAAAAAGAAAGAAAAGGAAATCCTTTTTTCTTGGCCCCCATCTACCTTTCCAATTTTGTTATATATTATTTCCCCACACACTATTCTGATTTAAACTTTCTGAAACTGCTTATGGGTCTCCATGCCTTTGAGATAGATCTTTCATAGGAAAATTTCTCATTTCTTTCAAGATTTTGCTCAAATGTAACTTTCTATGTAAAGAACCAAATCTATCTAATAATGGTCTTAACTTATCCATGTTGATCTATATTGACCAAAATGTTAGAATGAAAAATTCAAATATTTAGCTCAGATGTCTTATGTAATTAATATTATTTTTAAAGGATAGTTTCCCAAGAATATCTTGCTGAGTAGTGCTTGCTGGAAATAAAATGACAATGTTTTTAAATGCTCATAAAGAATCATATTACTTATTTATATATATATATATATATATGAATTATTAATCAGGAATAATGCATTTATATTTTTAAATGCTACAGTTTCTTCATTTTGTGGAGGGAACAATCATTTTTCTTATTGTAACTCTGTAAGGTACCTTTTAAACATAATTTATGATTTTCTTACATAATTGACACAATAATATTACAAGCTAATTTTGTTTTATTTTGTTTTACAACAGTTTGATAGCAAGGACAAAGTCATTGGGGATAGTTACTACTTTCTTAACAAGTTTCTCCAGTTGGTTTTCTTTTGGTGGGAGGGTGACTTCAATTTCCTTTTAAGTCTTTTTATTATATCCTTTCTACTTCAAAGACAATATTCCATGAGAGAAGAAAAAAGAGGAGAAATAAGGACTAAATCATTCTCCCTTTTCTCCATTTTCTGTTCTCAGCTTCTTATTTATCCTGAGAATTTGTCAGAAATTTCTATTTTTAACCTAATAATTAACTGGAAATGTATTGGTTGTCTTCATCTATCTTAACTCATTCTTTTAAACATGTATTATTTTTTCCTTCAGAAATTTAGACCATGAAATCTTACCCAGTTTTTTTTCTGAATATTTTGAAAATTTATATTATTGAATCCAAGGTGTTAGGAAGACTATGCTTGGTTTTCTCTTCTTCCATTACATATAATTTATTGTAGTCATCATTTTCTATGAGTATCCCCATTATTTCTAGCTTAGCAATAAGCTCCTCCCTAGTGGAACCCCAAAACAATATCTTTCCATAAATGGTGGCTCTATCATGTTTTCAGGAATTAAGTAATCAATTAGACAAATCAAGAACGTTGCTGCTCTTCTGGTTTTCTCTTAAGTTTAGCTCTATGTAAACCTAGAGTTTATTATCTACACTGTTTTGTCATTCCAGTTTTCTAATTGTTCATTAAACCATTTAATTCTACCTTTTTAGTAATACAATCTATAATATTAATCTATGGCAATTTCATTTGTTTTCTTTCTAAAAGGACAAACCTGGATATTCTATATCATACTATAACTGAGGCACCTGGTGGTATAGCACAATAAGTGAAATACCTGCAGTTTGAGAGATTTGTATTACACCTGACTTAGAAACTTCCTAGCCTTGTGAACCTGGGCAAGTCAATTAAGCATGGGGTGCTTCATTTTCCTCAGTATTAAAATGGGGATAACACTAGAATTCCCTCCCAGGGCTTTTTTTAGTATCAAATAAGACAATATTTGTAAAGTGATAAACTATGTTAATTGGCAAGTGGTACCACTTGATAAACCTTTGTTCCTTTTACCCTGACAATTCTTATAAAAGGATTTCTTTATATTGGTATGATTCCTTGATTGACTAATTGACTGAAATCTGTGCCTTTTTACAAAGGAGCACCCATTTCTTCTTCATTATCTGATCCCAAGATTATCATAACTTCCCACAAAACATAAGTTAGACTTTCTACACCAAACCTTTCTTCCTGCTACCAGATATCAGTCTTTTCTTTCTCCTGAAATAACTTCAAAAACTTTTTATGAACACCTTATATTTGGTTATCAGAGGGCATATTATATCTCACCTGAGAGTTTAAACTTATCTTTGGCAAGTGCTATTTAATTCTTGTTCTTTTTATCCCTAGTATTCAGAACAGTGTTGTGATTGTAATAGCTGCTTAATAAATGCATTGAACTGAGATGAATTATATCATGGATAGAATTTGAAAATGTTTTCCTATAGATATTTAGTGCAAATTTGGAAAAAAATGGTCATGTTAAGAGTTTTAAAACACATCTAGTTTTCAGAAAAAGGATAGTTTTGCTTTAGGTGTGAGACTTGAAATGTCATTTGGATAAAAAGCCATCTGGATACATAAAAAGTCCTGTGATTTGCTCAATTTTTGGTGTCCTTAATATAACAAATTTATATTAACATACTCTGAGGAGCATATCATCAACATTTATTCAGTATCTTCCTATGCAATTAGAAAAGCAATGACAACATTCTGCTCAGAATCTAAAAAGCCACAGTCTATCCTAAAATATCTGTAAAAAAGCAGCCTTCCTTTTATGTTTCTGCCCTTGCCCTCCCCCCACATCCTCCTTGTGATTAATGCTTGCTTTTGCTTTTTTGTTAAAGTAACATTTCATGTATGAAGCCCCTTTATTTTCTTTATAGAATCTGCAATATATAATTTAATTTTATTACTCTCTTTTTCTGCTTTTTTGCCTTGGAGTTTTTCACTTTTCTGGTATTTTTCATGATTTTATATGAGGCCACATTTTATTTATGGTCTTTTTTCTGAGTTATATTTACTCTCATAGCTCAATGAAAACAATGTTACCTTCCTTGAAAGAAAGCTCTTGGACTTCTGTTTAGCTCAGTAAATTTCATAAAATGGGTTTCCTTTATGTGGATCCACTTGAATTGGTGGATTTTTCTTTACTTTGTAAATTTTAAGATGTTCATGGAATTCTTCAAAATTAATTTTGAATGTTTACCATTTACTGACATATTCTGACTTAAATTTATATGGATGTCACCCAAGGGTGTCATTGATTTCACTTTGAGATTTTAACTATTTCATAGACTGTCTTTTTTATAATCAGTTTCAAGTTGTCAATCTCTTAAACTGTTAAACCACGGTCTTAGGATTAGGGTTAGGGACAGAAAAAAGGAGGCAGAACTGTGTCATTATAAGCAGGGTAGCATCTTCTCTGCAACTTATAGAATAAGAAATGGTGTCAAATTCAAACAGAAATGAGATCACCAAACTGATTTTAATTTGGTTCAGGGAATATGCTGTAATTTTGCAATTTTGAAAAAAAACTTCTTCCCTAGAACACTGAGAGGGTTAAGGGAATCACCCAAGGACACCTAACCAATATGTAAAAGAGATAGAAGTAAAATCCAGAGATTGATGACTTTGAGAGTTGGTATCTTTACACTGTGCCGCACACATAATTTTTTTCAAATGATGATGATGATGATGATGATGGTGGTTGTAGTGGTGGTGGTGACGATGATGATAATGATAATGACAATGAGGAGAATATTAATAATTTTCTAACTACTTTAGAAGCCAGAGCCTTTCACTCCAGAACATTTCTAGAAGCTAAAGTATCAGTATATCTGATCAAATCTGATAAAGTGCTATGTTTTTGGTACCAGAAAGAACATGATGGGTCATATTCTTTATTACCACAACAACAAGCTCCACTCTGCTATGTTAAATTTCTCATAGAGTCTATCTGCAACCCTATGCCACATCATCTATTTCTTAGATTTATAAAAGTAGCTTTATCACAATCATTGGTGTGGATAGATGCTAATAAACCAACATTTTGATATTCCTCCACAATAATTAAGTAGTAGTTCATATAGCAAACTCCCTTATTTTGCCCTTGTCCAACTCCATATTCTCTAATTACATTTATTATGATTTGGGATTTGGGGAAGATTAAAATAATAAACATTATTTATGTGAAGCAAACATATCAATGTTAATCTTTATTTAAAATGCATTAAAGTATTCATTCATCTGTAGTATTTCTTGTATGATATCAAAAATTAGGAACAAAAAATTATAAAATAAAAAATTAACATATACCATGGAAGACAGAAACTAAAAGTTTTGGGTTTGAATCCAAGGGCCACATAACACAATGTATAAAGCTATACCTACAAACCACTCCTTGTGTCAAGAAAATCCCCAAATAGTATCAATTAAATCAGATACAACCAAGACCACTAAACACCAAATAAATATATTAGTCACCTCCGAGCAACACATATTAAGTATAAATGTATCAAAATGAAGACTGGGCTTAATAGTTTAATAGTTTAAGAGACTGACAACTTGAAACCAATTATAAAAAAAAAAGACTATGAAATAGTAAATCTCTCAAAGTGAAATCAAAGAAACCCTTGGGTGACAATATAAATTTAAGCCAGAATATGTCACTAAGGAAGTATAGAATAAATATTTGAGACATACAAATGTATTTATATAAACACCTTTTGAATATAAAGCTCTAGGGAAAAAAATACCCTCTGGAAACAAGGAGAGGTGCATGACTTGTCTGTTTCTAAATTTGTTCAGGGGTTGCTTTCAATAAATCTAAAGAATTTGAGCTCATATCTCATTATTCATATTTTTTAAATTAATTTTTTATTCAAGTATATAATACTCCATAGAATTTAAAACTAAATACATATAATATATATATATATATATATATATTATGAATTTGTATATTTGAAAGACTAATAGATAACAACTTATCTTCATTCTACTTTTATTTGAAATTTATCAAAAAGATGAGGTGAATAAAAGATCAAAAGATTAATGATAGTCCTGTCTGCTAGTGGGACTGTCCAAAATATGTTTTCAGAAGGCATATTGAAAATGTTCTTTCTTCCAAATAATTATGTTTAATTATGGGAAGGGGTTATTTTATATACCTGTGCAATAAGCTTCAGAACATTAACATTAAAAGAATAAGACTGGGATAGCATTTTGTCCAAAGACCATTTCTATCTGTGATCACTGAAGATAGGGGGATGAGATGAATAACAGTAATAATAGGAGTCAAAGCTGCTAGCAAGACTCCAAAACATTCAGTATATGCATTTAACTATGCATTATTCATCATTCAATATGAAAAATGAGAGATTACCATGTGAATAAATATGTTGCTGCATAATTCAAACTATGGCTTTCATGCAACTAGACTAAATCATGTAGTCCAAGAAGTAAATGAACATTTCTTCTTAGGTAGAATTTTAGAATTATATTGAGTCCTATTAGCAGGACTTATTGTATTATTAAATTTTTAATCTATCTAGTTATTGGTATTTTGTTAGCTTTCACACAGAAACACATAATACTTTTCCATTTATAAATACCAGAAAGTAACAAAGACTATTATTCTTTCACTCAGTATTACATAACATTGTTGGCTGCTTTTTGTTGACTCAAACTGCTTTAGAACAACATGTATCATTTTCCACATTTCACATTATTTCAATTTGTCATAATTTATCTTCTCTCATAAGTCTTAAGCATTCACTATTTTTCATGATAGATCTTCACCAAAAATGCAGCAAAATAGTTGAATAATATATTGATTTTCATAACATTTTTCTATAAATTAGTGGTTATGTGCACTTAGGAAAAATAGTAAAACTTTTGTTATAAACAGTCAATCAGTAAACAAGCATTTATTCAGGAGTTAATATGTGCTAAACAATGTACTAAGTGCTAGGGATATGAATAAAGGCAAATACAGTCCCTGTTCTCAAGGACTATAAAGTCCTAGAGTCTTAGAATATAAATTCTAAGGGGGAAGACAGATACATGCATGCAATATACACAAATAGTTGATTGAAGATGATCTCCTAAAGGGGATTTTATGCTTATGGAGGATTGAAAAGGTCTTTTTTTTTCATTTTTATTTTTGGAGGTTTTTTTGGAAGAAAATGTGATTTTAATTAAGACTTGAAGAAAACTTGTGAAAGCCCCAAAGCAGTGGTAAAGAAGGACAGCACTGCATAAATAAAAGATAACCAAAAATATGTCTAGACTGAGGACAAGAAATATCTTAGGAATATACTATATATATATATATATATATATATATATATATATATATATATATATATATATATATTAGGAATATAATAATATATCTTAGGAAATAAATAAACATTATCAAAGATGTTAATTCATGTAGAAGAGTTAAGTGCTAGAAGATATGAAAATTAGGAAGCAGTCAATTTATAAAGGACTTTAAAAGTAAAAAAAATAGGATTTTATATTTGATGCAAGCAGCACTGGTGCTTATTCACTAGTGGGATGACATTTTCAGATATTTATTTTGGAAAGATCACTTTAGTAGTTGAGTAGAGCTTGGATTTGGATGAAGAGATACTTAAGAGAAGATTTCTGGTGTGGAGCTAAGATGGTGGTGTGAGGCTAGAATGCTCCCAGAGTTTTTTCCTACACAATGCTAAATGAAACCACTACAAAGATACCATCAAAAAAAAAAGGAATGATTGAAGCAAGTTTTCAATTATAGATATCATGAAGGATCTTCAGTGAAGTTCTGTCTCTTTCGGGTAAAGGGAGAAGTAAAGCCCAACTAGGTGGGCAAAGTCAATGGGAGGTTTTAGCCACAGTCCTAGCAGCTAGACAGCAGCACAGATCCTAGCAGCTAGATAGCAAGCCAACATGGAGAGTTCCAATCCCAGATAAAGTTTGAATTCTGGGAAGAATGAAGCAAAAGATAAGACTGGGTTTGGAATAAACTACTACATCTACATATGCAAGTCCTGAGCTGTACAGACAACATCTTGGCCAACAATAAGCCATGGATCAGATCCCAGCCCCAACACAAAATACTATACTCCCTATACCTCAGGTGCAGAACTCAAGCAATAAAAAGGTAAGCAAAATAAACTAAAAGTGTTAACATAGGAAGTTACGATGTAGACAGAGATGATAAAAATGTGACTGAGAAGAAGAAAGTAGTGACAAATTACCTACATGGGAAATCTGAAAGCATCTATGAATTGGACTCAAATTCAAAATCTCATAGAAGAGTTTTTAAGAGAATTTAAAATTAAAGAAGAGAGGAAAAAGAAAAATGGAAAAAGAAATTAGTGCCTTATGGGAAAATTATAGAAAATAACCAAAGAAATAAATTCTATGAAAAATAAAAATAACCAACTGAAAAAATAATGTAACTTTTCAAAAAATAAAATCAACCAACTGGAAAAGGAATGCAACTCAGCAAAAAGAAAAAATTAACTGACTGGGAAGGAAACACAAAAGCTAACTGAAGAAAATAAAACTCTAAAAATTAGAATTGGACAAATAGAGGCTAATAAATCTATGAGCCATCAAGATACCATCAACCAAAGTCAAAAATCTGAAAACAGCCTGGAAAATAGATCCAAGAGAGACAATAATAATTAATAATAAATCTGAGATCAAAAAAGAACCTGATCATTTTACACCTATCAAATTGACTAAGATAACAAAAAAGAAAAATAACTAGTGTTGGAGAGGTTGCGGGAGGAGTGGGATGTTAATGCATTGCTGATGGAGTTACAAAGTGATCCCACCAATCTGGAGAGCCATATGGAAGTATGCCCAAAGAGCAATAAAACTGTCCATACCCTTTGACCCAGCAATTCCAATACTAAGTCTGCATTCAGAAGAAATTATAAAAAATGGGACAAGTTCCACATGTTCCAAAAACATTCAACACAGCTCTTTTTGTAGTGGTGAAGAGTTGGAAATTGAGGGAATGACCATCAACTGGGGAATGGTTGAAGGAGTTCTGGTATATAAATGCTATGGAATACTATTGTGCAATAAGAAACCATAAATGCTCAGACTCTAGAGAAGCATGGAATGAATTACAGGATCTGATGCTAAGTGATAGTAGCAGTACCAAAAGAACATTCTTTTTTTTAGTTTTTGCAAGGCCATGGAATTTAAGTGACTTGCCCAAGGTCACATAGCTAGGTAATTATTAAGTGCTTAAGACTGGATTTGAACTCAGATGCTCCTGTCTCAAAGGCCATTGAACCATCTAGCAGCTCCCCACCCACCCATCCCCACCCCAGGAAAACATTCTATACATTAACAACATTGTGAGTTGCTCAGCTCTGATGTAGGGAACTTGACTCAGCAGTTTGGAGAGTTAGGACAACCCTGTCAGATTAACTATGGACAATACTATCCACATCCAGTGGAAGAAAAACAAAACAAAACAAACAAAATTCTTCAGAATCAGATGAACATTATATTCACTTTAAAAAAATTTTTCCTAAGTATTTCCTTACTATCTCATGGATTTCTTTCTTTTCCCTTAATCTGAATTCTTCATACCAAAAGTGACAAATCTGTAAACATGTTTAATTCAAATATATATGTACAATATTCACCTGACTCATCACTGCTGAGGGGAGGGAGGGTAGGAAGGGTGGATGGCAGGGAATTAAGTAACTTAAAATTATGCATATGCAAATGATGAAAGTTGAAAAACTTTCATAACATGTATCTGCAAAAATAAAATATCAATTAAAAAAAAGAATCTGGAAAATATCGTTCAAGAAATTATCAGAGGAAACTGTCCAAATCTCCTAGATGAAAAAGACAAAATAGCCTTTGAAAGAATACAAAGAACACTTCCAGAAAGAGCCTGGATAAAAACCCAGCATAAAAGCTCCAAGGACTATCACAGGCAAATTCCAGAATCCTGCAACAAAGGAGAAAAGCCTGCAAGAAGCCATAAAGAAGCAATTTAAATACAAAGGAAGCACAGTTAGAATTACACAGGACTAATCAGTTTCAGCATTAAAGGATCAGGGGCCCTGGAATATGATATTTTGGAAGTTAAAAATGCTTGGATTACAACCAAGTATTTACTATCCTGCAAAATTGAGTCAGTAGAAAAGATAGATCTTCAAAGAAATAGAGGACTTCCAGTATTTCCTTATAAAAAGACCAGTACTGAACAGAGAATTCAGGTTCCAAATAAAAGATTCAAGAGATGCATAAAAAGGTAAACAGAAAGAGGGGGAAAAACAAATTATAGGCAGGATGTTAAATTATATACAATCCTAGAAGGTTAGATAATGCCTGAAATTCTTGAGAATTGTATTTCTCCTAGAATAGTTAAAGAGTTAAAAATAGTTGAAGAGATAAACTGATAGGATATGGTTATGAAAGATTCTTGTCCATTTTTGAAGACAACCAAAATGACATCACTTTATTTGAGACAAGTTACAGTGCATACAACTGTGGTTGATCAGACCAATATCAGCTCACAGGTCAGGCACAAATAGTTCAGATGAATACCTGGGATTTTTAACTCTATCTCCTGTTTCCTCTGAGCAATTATAATTCTGTCTTGCTCATAGAGTTCAGCACATTCTCTGATGAAAGCCTTCCATGCTGGGTGATCCTGACCCAGATTCTCCAATGTCTTACAATAAAAGTTACAGTTCTTAGAAGAGAAAATAAAACAAAACAAAACAAAACAAAAAACCCTACAGAATTTGAAGGAACACTATGTTCACTTTTTAAAGATTTATCTTATGTTTTTCCTATATCATGGTTTCCTTTCTTTTACTTTATTCCCAATTCCTCATACAGAATACAATTAATATGTAAACATGCTTAACACAAATGTACACATACAATGTTTACTAGACTGTTTAACACTGATGAAAGAGGAGTGAGAAGGGAGGAAAGTTAGAAATTGAATAATTTATAAATATCCATGTAGATGAATGTTGAAAAACTTTTATAACAAGTAACTGGAAAAATAAGATAAAATATCAGTTAGAAAACAAAAGAGATACTTAAAAGACTATTCTAATAGTCTGTGCGTAAGGAGATGAGGACCTCTAGTAAGGTGGTGATAGTGTCGGGGGAAATAAATAGTATATGAGAACTATTTTGAAGGTAAAACTGACCTGACTAAATATGTGCTATGAGAAGAGAGAGAAGCCAATGATGATACTAAGACTGAGAATCTGGGTAACTTGGAGAAAGGAGACAACTCAACCATAATAGGTTAAGTTGGAAGGAGGAGAGTTTGAGGGAGAAAAGTTCCATTTTAGACAAACTAAGGTCAAAAACATACATTTCAAAATGTTTAATAAGCAATTGGGGATATTAGACTGGATATCAAGAGAAAGACTAGAATCAGATAAATAGATTGACAATACATCTTTTTTTGATATACAATGCATCTACATAAAGATAATTGGATCCATTGGAGTGGATAATATCAAAAAATGAAGTAAAATAGAGGGAGAAGAAAAGAAAACCTAGGCAGCTCCTTGAGGAGATATCAGAGGTTGAAGGAAGGGGGACTGATATGGATGAAGATTCAGTTTAGGATACTTAAAAGGAATAGTCAGAAAGTCAGAAGAACAAAAAAAAATAAAGGTCATGATAATCTAGAAAGAAGAGATTATCTAGGAAAAGAGAATGATTATGTCAAAGGTTGTAAATAAAAGCAAGAAGCAAAAGGATAGAGTAGGGACTGTTAGATTCAGCAATTAAGATCAGAGCCAAGATGGCAGAGTAAAGTCAAGGACTCACTAGAGCTCAGTCCCCTCACCCGAAGTCCACCAAATAACCTTTAAATAATGGCTCTTAAATAAATCCTAATTTGTTTACAGCTTGTTCTCATAAAATCCACAAAAAGAGACAGTAAAACTATCTTCCAGTTCAACACAATTTAGAAAATCTGTTGAAAGAGAGTGAGAGAGGACAATGCAGCACAGTCCACATGAGCATAGACCTGGCCCAGCAATCCAGGAACAGGTAGCAGCAGGGCAACTCAATCAGAAGCAAAAGTGGTGTTTTCCAGACCTCTCAGCCTAGAGAAACAGAAGACAATTTGGAAGGACAGCAAGAAAAAGCTGTCACACCAGAATGAGATTGCCACACTGTTCAGCTGCAAAGATCAAATCTCAGTAGCCCAGGAGCCAGTGAACAGCTGCTTCCTGAGCTCTTGGCCCAGATAACAGCATTCTCTTTGTTATACAGAGGCAGGACTCTATTGTTTTTGACCATATTCAGATCTGAGTCACAACCCTAGGGAACAGAAGAACTTACAAACAAAGAAGCTTACATACAGGAAAGTAGAGATCTTCCCCATAGTTCTAGGGTAAAAAGGAGTACTTGTGGTCACCCACAGATAAGAGCATAGGCCAAGAAAGTAATAAGGACCTCTCCTTAGATACACCACCTTGAATGAACTAAAACTTGTAGTTCCCTAGAAATAACTCTGAAAACAGCTACCAAAAAAACCGCAAGAAGCTTGAGATAATGCTTGCTCCATCTTGGAAGCAAAGTCTTACTTTAACAAAGAGCTAAAATCAAGTCAAAGGCAGGGGAAATGAGCAAGCAACTTCACTATGGAAACTTATTATGGTCAAAAGGAAGATCAATTTCAACAGTCATTAATCAAAATACAAACTCAGAAGGTAACAAAGTCAAAGTTCTTACATCCAAAGACTCCAAGAAAAAAAAATGAATTGTTTTCAGGTCATGAAAAAAGGTCAAAAATAATTTTGAAAATCAAGTAAGAGAGGTAGAGGGAAAAGCGAAAAAAAATAAATGAGAGTAATACAAGGAAAATAAGTCAGCAGATTGTTAAAGGAGATATAGTGAAAAAAATACTGAGGAAAATAACAGATTAAAAACCAGATTAGAGCAAATGGTAAAAGACAGTCAAAAAGCAAAAAAGGACAAAGAATATCTTAGAAAACATAATTGATCAAATGGGAAAAGGGGCATAAAAATTCATTAGAGGAAAAAGCTAACAAATTGGAAAATTAAATTTAAATTTAAATAGCAAAATTAACAAATGGAAAAGGAGATACAAAAGCTCACTGATGAAAATAATTCCCTATAAATAAGCCAAGATGGCAGAGAGAAGACAGACACAGTTCTAAAGTCTCCTGATCTCTTCCCCATCTATCACATGAAACAAACCTCTTAAAAAAATCTGACTCAAAAAAACCCAAAAAGAAAAGCCAGGAGAAAGAACATCTACATCAGGATTTGTCTCCCGCTGCAGCTTTGGTAGAATTCACGTGGGTGAGTCTGGGCTCAGAGGGAGGATCAGCCCCAGATCAGCCAGATTAACAGCTGAATTGGAACCTGGAGTCTGAGGGCTGGAGAGCTGGACCTGCTGGAATAGCAGTGGGGCTGGACAAAAGGGGCTTGGGTCCACAGGGAAGCAGAGGCACTGGTGTTGGTGCTCTCCCCTTGGAGCTTGAGGACCGGGCTGCGGGGAAAGGTCTGGTACAGGAGAGCTGAAGACACCATCCCTGGCATTCCTCCAGTCTGAGAAACTCTGAGTCCATGCTTCCATTGCACTGAGGTCTCCTTCCAAACAAACAATTGCAAACTACTTCTGCCTCAGGACCAGGTGTGTGAGCTGAAAAACCAGCCCAGCTGAGGAATGACCTCAGTCCAGGGTAAAGCCCACCATTGATTGAAGGCAAAAGAATTCAAAAGGTCCAACTCCTCCCTTCCGGCAAAGGGAGAAGGCCTCTCAACCCAGGTCACAGACACTCCAGAGAGGGCAACCAGCACTTCATACTGGCCAGCCAGAGAAACTGCACTTAGTAAAGCCTTTAGCGATCCCAAGCCCAGGTGAACCAGCCCCACCCCCAACTCCAGGTTTAGCATAATGAAGAAGGGTAAGTGAAAAGGTAGATCCATAGAACAATTCCTGGAAGGGAAAGACCCCAACTCGGAGAGATCTGGAACGTCTGAGGAGAATACATTCTGGTCTCCAGCACAGAAAGACTTCCTTGAAGAAATAAGGAAGGAGCTTAAAAATTTGGGAGAGACAATTAATACCTTGCAACAAGAAAACAAAACCTTAGAAAGTACAATTGGACAAACACAAAAGGAGAATAAATCTCTCAGATCATCAATCGGACAATTACAAAAAGAGAATAATTCTCTCAGATCCTCAAATGAGCAAATGCAAAAAGAAATTAATTCTTTCAAAACATCAATTGGTGGAATGGAAAGCTCTTTCAAAAGTAGAACTGACCAATTGGAAAAAGAGTTGCAAAAGGTTAATGAAGAAAACTCCTCCCCCCAAAAAATAATGGAGTCTACAGAAACTAATGACTCCATGAGATAGCAAGATTCAAGTAAACAAAATCAAAAAATAGAAAAAAATAGAAGCAAATGTAAAATAACACATCAACAAAACTACTGACCCTGAGAATAGATCGAGGAGGGGCAACCTGAAAATTATAGGACTTCCTGAAAACACTGAAGAGAAAAATGCCTGGACTTAATATTACAGGATCTAGTGATGGAAAACTGCCCTGATATCATGGAATCGGAGGGCAAAGTAGTTATTGAAAGAGTACATCGATCCCCACCAGAAAAAGGTCCTAAAATGAAAACACCAAGAAATGTTGTGGCCAAACTGCAGAACTATCAGATAAAAGAGAAAATCCTGCAAGCAGCCAGAAAGAAACATCAAGGAGCCACAGTAAGGATCACACAGGACCTGGCTGCATCAACATTAAGGGATTGAAGGGCCTGGAATGAGATATTTTGAAGATCACGGGAGCTTGGAATGCAGCCAAGAATCTACTTTCCTACAAAGTTGAGCCTTCTCTTCCAGGGAAAAAGATGGACATTTAAGGAAATGGAAGAATTCCAAAAAATTCTGATGAAATGACCATAGCTAAACAGAAAATTTGGACATCAAACAGGAGGTTCAAGAGACACATGAAAAGGTATAAAAAAGGGGGGTCAGTAAAAGAAAAAAAAATGCAATCCAGTAAGTTAGTTGAAACTGGCTATATCCCAACATGGAGGTTAAAAAAAAAAAGATTCTCATAAACCTTGAGAAATGTAACTCTAACAGAGAAAATACATCTAGCCAGAAATGATGGACATTCATGACCTATCCATGAGACTACAGTCTAATGGGATGTAACTAGCTTTAACCCCACTTGGGAGAAAGACTCTAATAACTCTCAGGAATTTTGACTCTATGCGATAGAATATACAGAACTAGAAGGGACAGACACTCAGAATTTTCTATGACTTAGATAGAATGATCTTAAAAAAACACTAGTGCCCTAAAAAGGGGGACAGGAAAGAGATTGGAGGAGAGAGGGGATTGAATGGGGTAAATCTCAGTTCACTAAAAGGTACAAAATACCTATGGTAATAGAGGGGAAGAAGGAAGCAGAGGAGAAACACCTGAATCTTCTCATCAGACTTGGCTTAAAGTAAACCTACACATACTGTTAACTTATAAAACATCTAACCTTTCAAGTATTAAAAGGGAAAAAGGGGAGGGGGGACAGAGAAAGGGAAGGGGAGTGGGGGAAATAAGGGGAAATAATAAAAGGAAGGGAAAGGAAAAGGGAAAAAGGGAAAGGGGAAAGAAAGGGGAGGGTGTGATATAGGAGGGCAAACACACTGAAGGGGGTGGTTTTCAGAAAAAAAAGACTGGGGAATATGGATAAAAGGGGGAAAGGGGGAAAAATACAAAGAGAGGGAAGAGAGGCGGCTAGGTGGCAAAGTGGATACATCACCGGCCTTGGAGTCAGGAGTACCTGGGTTCAAATCCAGGCTTGGACACTTAACAATTACCTAGCTGTGTGGCCTTGGGCAAGCAACTTAACCCCAGTTGCCTTGCAAAAATCTAAAAAAAAAAAAAAAAACAAAGAGAGGGAAGATAGCATGGAGGGCAATAAAGAATTAGCAATCATAACCTTGAATGTGAACTGGATGAACTCTCCCTTAAAATGTAAGCAAATAGCAGAGTGGATTAAAAACCAGAATCCTACAATATGCTGCTTACAATAAACTCATTTGAAGCAGAGAGATACATATAGATTAAAGGTAAAAGGTTTATTTTGCTTCAGCTGAAGTAAAAAAAGGAGGGGTAGCAATCCTTATCTCAGACAAAGCAGGAGCAAAAATAGGTAGCATTAAAAGAGATAAGGAAGGAAACTATATCCTTCTAAAAGGTACCATAGACCATAAAGTCATTTCAATATTGAATATATATGCACCCAGTGGGGCAGCATCCAAATTCTTAGAGGAGAAGCTCAAAGAATTACAGGAAGACTTAGACAGCAAAACTCTACTAGTGGGAGACCTCAACCTCCCGCTATCAGATCTAGATAAATCGAATCATAAAACAAACAAGAAAGAAATTAGGGAGGTAAATAGATTGTTAAAAAAATTAGATATGGTAGACTTATGGAGGAAACTGAATGGGGATAGAAAGGAATATACCTTTTTCTCTGCAGTACGTGGAACTTATACAAAAATTGACCATGCGCTAGGACATAAAAACCTAATGATCAACTGCAGAAAGGCAGAAATAGTGAAAACATCTTTCTCAGATCACAATGCAATAAAAGTCATATGCTATACTGGGCCAAAGAGATATAGACCCAGAACACACTGGAAACTGAATAACCTCATGTTAAAAAATGAGTGGACCAAAAACCAAATTATAGAAAGAATAAACCATTTTATCCTAGATAATGGTAATAATGAAACAACATACCAAAACCTATGGGATTCATTCAAAGCAAATCTCAGGGGATATATTATAGCTCTAAATGCTTATATGAATAAATTGGAGAAAGAGGAAATCAATGAACTAAACATGCAACTAAAAAAATTAGAGAAAGAACAAATCAAAGATCCCCAATTAAGTACCAAATTAGAAATTCTAACAGCTAAAAGAGAAATTAATAAGATTGAAAGCAAAAAACTATTGAATTAATAAATAAAACCAAAAGTTGGTATTATGATAAAACAATAAAATTGATAAACCTCTGGTCAATTTGATTAAAAAAAGAAAGAAGAAAACCAAGTAGCTAGTATCATAAATGAAAAAGGTGAACTCACCACCAAAGAGGAGGAAATTAAAGTAATAATTCAAAATTATTTTGCCCAATTCTAAGCTAATTAATTTGATAATCTAAGTGAAATGGATGAATATTTACAAAAATATAAGTTGCCCAGGTTAAATGAAGAAGAGATTAAATACCTAAACAACCCTATCTCAGAAAAAGAAATTCAACAAGCCATTATTGAACTCCCTACAAAAAAATCTCCAGGGCCTGATGGATTCACAAGTGAATTCTGCCGAACATTTAAAGAACAATTGCTTCCAATTCTATATAAACTCCTTGGAAAAATAGGGAAAGATGGAACTCTGCCTAACACTTTCTATGAAACTAATATGGTACTGTTACCTAAACCAGGAAGAGTTAAAACAGAGAAAGAAAATTATAGACCTATCTCCCCGATGAATATAGATGCAAAAATCCTAAATAAAATCTTAGCAAAACGATTACAACAAGTCATCACTAGGATAATACATTATGATCAAGTAGGATTTATTCCAGGAATGGAGGGTTGGTTCAATATTAGGAAAACTATTAGTATACTCAATTATATCAACAACAAACCTATCAGAAATCATATGATCATATCATTAGATGCTGAAAAAGCTTTTGACAAAATACAGCATCCATTCCTATTAAAAACACTAGAGAGTGTAGGAATAAATGGACTGTTCCTTAAAATAATTAGCAGTATCTATCTGAAACCATCACCAAGCATTGTACTCAATTGGGAGAAGCTAGAGGCATTCCCAATAAGATCAGGGGTGAAACAAGGGTGCCCATTATCACCACTACTGTTCAATATTGTATTAGAAATGTTAGCAATAGCAACTAGAGTAGAAAAAAAAATTAAAGGAATTAGAATTTGGAAGGAAGAGACAAAACTCTCACTCTTTGCAGATGACATGATGGTTTACCTAGAGAATCCCAAGAAATCATCTAAAAAAACTAGTGGAAACAATTAGCAATTTTAGCAAAGTTGCAGGTTATAAAATAAAGCCTCATAAATAATCAACTTTTCTATATATGTCTAGCAAGAAACAGCAGGAAGAGCTAGAAAGAGAAATCCCATTCAAAGTAACCTCAGACAATATAAAATATTTGGGAGTCTATTTGCCAAGACAGACTCAGAATCTTTTTTGAAAACAATTATAAAACACTTCTCACACAAATTAAATTAGATTTAAATAACTGGGCAAATATCAACTGCTCATGGATAGGGACAGCTAATATAATAAAAATGACAATTCTACCAAAACTAAACTATCTGTTTAGTGCCCTACCAATCAAAATTCCAAAAAAATTACTTTAACGAGTTAGAAAAAATTGTAAGTAAATTCATATGGAAAAATTAAAAGTCAAGAATTGCCAGGAGCTTAATGAGAAAAAAGTACAAAAGAAGGTGGCTTAGCCCTACCCGATCTAAAATTATATTACAAAGCATCAATCATGAAAACTGTTTGGTACTGGCTAAGAAATAGAGTAGTGGACCAGTGGAATAGACTAGGTGTAAAAGCAGGAGAGGATTATAGTAATCTGCTGTTTGATAAAACCAAAGAGTCTGGCCAATGGGATAAAAACTCTCTCTTTGATAAAAATTGCTGGGAAAATTGGAAGTTAGTATGGAAGAAACTTAGATTAAACCAGCACCTCACACCCTTTACCAAGATAAGACCCGAATGGTTACAGGACATAGAGATCAAAAACAATACTATAAGCAAATTAGAAGATGAAGGACTAGTCTACCTGTAAGATCTATGGAAAGGGGAACAATTTATGACTAAGGAAGAGTTGGAGAACATCTCCAAAAACCAATTAGATGATTTTGATTACATTAAATTAAAAAGCTTTTCCACAGATAAAACCAATGTAACCAAGATCAAAAGAAATGCAGTAAATTGGGAAACAATCTTTTCAACTAATGATTCTGACAAAGTACTCATTTCTAAAATATACAGAGAACTGAGTCATATTTTTAAAACAAAAAGCCATTCCCCAATTGACAAATGGCCAAAGGATATGCAAAGGCAATTTACAGTTGCAGAGATCAAAGTAATCCATAGCCATATGAAAAAATGCTCTAAATCATTAATTATTAGAGAAATACAAATTAAAGCTTCTCTGAGGTATTACCTCACACCTCTCAGATTGGCCAGTATGACCAGGAAGGATAATGATCATTGTTGGAAGGGATGTGGGAAATCTGGGACACTATTACACTGTTGGTAGAGCTTTGAACTCATCCAACCCTTCTGGAGAGCTATTTGGAACTATGCCCAAAGGGCAACAGAAATGTGCATACACTTTGACCCAGCAATACCACTACTAGGTCTATACCCTGAAGAGATGAGGAAAAAGGGTAAAAACATTACTTGTACAAAAATATTTATAGCAGCCCTGTTTGTGGTGCCAAAGAATTGGAAATCCAGTAAATGTCCTTCAATTGGGGAAAGGCTTAGTAAACTATGGTATATGTATGTCATGGAACACTATTGTTCTGTTAGAAACCAGGAGGGATGGGATTTCAGGGAAACCTGGAGGGATTTCCATGAACTGATGCTGAGTGAGATGAGCAGAAACAGAAAAACACTGTACACCCTAACAGCAGCATGGGAGTGATTTTCAACCTTGAAGGACTTGCTCTTTCCATCAGTGCAACAATTGGGAACAATTTTTGGCTGTCTGCAAAGGAGAGTACCATCTGTATCCAGATAAGGAGCTGTGGAGTTTGAACAAAGTGCAAGGACTATTCCCTTTAATTTAGAAAAAAACAGATAGCTTATTGTCTGATCTTGTTACCTCTTAGACTTCTCTTCTCTTTAAGGATATGATTTCTCTCTCATCACACCCAATTTGGAACAAGGTACAACATGGAAACAAAGTAAAGACTGACAGAGTGCTTTCTGTGGTGGGGAGGGGGGAGCTAAGCAAGATTGGGAGGAAAATGTAAAACTCAAATAATATCTTTAATCAAAATAAATTTTAAAAAAATAAATAAGCATTGAGAAAATGGAAGTTAATGACTTTATATGAAGACATAATAAAGCAAAACCAAAAGAAAAAAAGACAATGAAAAATAACTCAGCAGAAAAACAACTCACCTGAACAGTAGATTCAGGAAAGATCATCTAAAAATTATTAAATTATCTGAAAGCCAAGATCAAAAAAAGAAGAAGAAAGAACCTAGACATCATCTTTAAAAAATTATCAAAAAAAAACTGTTCTGATATTGTAGAACCAGAGGACAAAAGAGTAACTGAAAGAACTCACTAAACATTTCCTGAAAGTAATCCCAAAATGAAAATTCACAAGAATATTTTAGCCAAATTTCAGAGTACTCCAATAAAGGAGATATGATTACAAGCAGGCAGAAAGAAATATTTCAATTATCATAGAGTCACAGTCAGGACAATACAAGATATAGCATTTTCTACATTAAAGGATCATAGGTATTGAAATATGGTATTTCAGAAGGCAAAAGGCCAAGAAGCAGCTGCCTAAGATACCGGGATTATTCTTTCAGGGGAAAATGATCAACATTCAATGAAATAAGGGACTTTGTAGCATTCCTGAAGAAAAGAGCAGGGATGAACAGAAAATTTCATCTTCAAATGAAATTCAAGTGAAACATAAAAAGGTTAATAGCAAAAGGGAAATCAAAAGGGAATTGATGTTCTTTTTAAATGAAACTATTTATATTCCTATATGAGAATAAGATACTAATAACTCAAATTTTTCTTTCATTAGGGCAGTGAGAAGGAGGATATATCTATACTTATCTATATCTAAATGTAATCTATCTCTAGATATCTAATCTGTATCTATGTCTATATCTTTTTTCTATATCTATATCTATATCGATATCGATATTGATATCGATATCTATATCGATATCTATATCTGTCATCTGTATCTGTATCTGTATCTGTATTTGTATCTGTATCTGTATCTATATCTATATCTATATCTGTATCTGTATCTGTATCTGTATCTGTATCTGTATCTATATCTAATCTGTCTCTATCTCTTTATCTCTATCTCTATCATCTCTGTCTATCTCTATCTCTATCTCTATCTCTATCTCTATATAATGTGACTCAAATGAATTTTTTCATTTATTATGGCAGTTAGAAAGACAGTACATACATAAGGCTAGTTAAAAGTTGAATATTAATAGTTATTATTCTAAAAATTAAATTAAGGGGTTAAGAATATATTTGTAAGAGGGAAAGGGAAAAGTAGATTGGAATAAATTATTTCATATTTAAGAAGCAAGGAAAAAACCTTGCAGTGAAATAGAAAAGAGAGAGGGGAGAGGAGAGGGAATGAGTGAAATTTTTATCAGTGCCAAGATGGCATAGAGAAGCCAGGCTATCAACTGTCTGAATCTTACTCTCATCAGATTTGGCTCAAAGAAGGATTAACATATACACAATCAGTTAAGTTAAGAAATTTATCCTACCTTTCAAATATTAAAAGGGGGAAGGGGGAAGGGGAAGAAAAGAATAATTAACAGAAAGGAGAGAAAGAAGAAGGGGCAAAGAGAAATGGCATAGATGGGAAGGGGGATGGATATAAGGGGCAAACATAAATGAAGGAAGTGGTACTCAGAAGTAAAATACTGGGGAATATAGATAAAGTGGAAAAAAGGGGAAAATACAAACAGAGGGAAGATAACATGGACTGCAATAAAGACTTAGTAATTATAGCTTTTAATGTGAATGCTATGAACTCTCCCATAAAATGTAAACAAACAGCAGAGTGGATTAAAACCCAGAATCCTACAATATGCTGCTTAAAATAAATTTATTTGAAGCAGAGAAATACAAATAGAATAAAGGTAAAAAGATGGAGCAAAATATATTTTACTTCAGTCAAAGTGAAAAAGACAGGTGTAGCAATCCTTATCTCAGACAAAGAAGCTGTTAAAATAAATCTCATTAAAAGAGATAAGAAAGTAAACCATATTGTCTTAAAAGGTACCATAGACAATGAAGTAATTTAACTACTAAATATGTTTTTTCCAAGTGGTATACATGCCAAATTCTTAGAAGAGAAGCTGAATGAGTTACAGGAAGACACAAACAGCAAAACAGTACCGGTGGGAGATCTTAACCTCCCTCTTTCAGATTTAGAGAAATGAAAGTATAAAATAGACAATAAGGAAGTTAAGGAGGTAAATATAAATTTAGAAAACTTAGACATGATAGACCTTTGGAGAAAATTGAATGGGGATAGAAAGGAATATACAGTTTTTTTTTTCTGTAATACGTGACAATTACACAAAAAATTGACCATGTAGTAGGGCATAAAAACCTTATAATCAAATGCAAAAAAGCATAATAGTGAATAATTTCTTCTCAGATCATAATGCAACAAAAGTCATTGTAATAATGGGCCATGACGAGACAGACCTAAAACTAATTGGGAAGTAAATAACCTCATTTTAAAGAATGAGTGGCTCAAACAATAAATTATAGATAAAATTAATCATTTCTTCCTAGATAATGACAATAACAAGACAACATAACAAAACTCAAGGGATACAGCTAAGGCAGTTATTAAGGGATATATCATATCTTTAACTACTTACATGAATAAAATAGAGAAAGCAGGAATCAATGAACTAAGCATACAGCTAAAAAATTAGAGAAAGAACAAATCAAAAACATCCAATTAAATACTAAATTATAACAATTAAAAGAGAAATTAATGAAATAGAAAGCAAGAAAATTATTGAAATAAATAAAACCAAGAGATGATGTTATAAAAAAGCAATAAAATTGATTATCCTTCAGTTAATTTGATTTAAAAAAAAGAAGAAAATGAAATTACTAATATCATAAATGAAAAAGGTGAACTCGCCACCAATAAGGAGGAAATTAAAATAATAATTTGGAATTATTTTGCCCAACTGTATGCCAATAAATTTGATAATCTAAGTGAAATGGAGGAATATTTACAAAAATATAAGTTGCCCAGGTTAAATGAAGAGGAAATTAAATACCTAAATAAACCTATCACAGGAAAAAGAAACTCAACGAGTTATAATTGAATTCCCTAAGAAAAAATCTCCAGGGCCAGGTGTATTCACAAGTGAATTCTATCAAGAATTTAGGGAACAATTGATTCCAATTCTATATAAACTCCTTGGAAAAAGAGGACAACTTGTGACACCAGTATGGTGCTGGTACCTAAACCAGGAAGAGTCAAAACAGGGAAAGATAATTATAGATCAATTTCCCTAATAAATATGGATGCAAAAATCTTAAATAAAATCTTAGCAAAGTGATTACAGCAAGTTATCACTAAGATTATACAATATGACCAATCAGGATTCACCCCAGGAATGCAGGGTTGGCTCAATATTAGGAAAACTTGTTAGTATAATTGACTATATCAATAACAAACTTAGCAGAAATCGTATGATTATCTCAATAGATGCTGAAAAAGCCTTTGACAAAATATAGCACCCATTCCTACTTAAAACACTAGACAGTGTAGGAATAAATGGATTGTTCCTTAGAAACATAAGCAGTATCCATCTGAAACCATCAAAAGCATTATATGCAATGGGAATAAGCTAGAGGCATTCCCAATAAGATCAGGATTGAAACAAGGGTGCCTATTATCAACACTACTATTCAATACTGTATTAGAAATGTTAACTTCAGCAATAAGAGAAGAAAAAGAAATTGAAGGAATTAGAACTGGAAATGACGAAACAAAGCTCTCACTCTTTGTAGATGACATAATAGTTATACCCAGAGAATCCTAAAAAATCATCTAAAAAGCTGCTAGAAGCAATTAACAACTTTAGCAAAGACACAAAATATAAAATTAACCCACATAAAGCCTCACCATTTCTATATATAACTAGCAAGGTACAACAGCAAGAACTAAAAAGAGAATTCCTTTTAAAGTAACTTCAGACAATATAAAGTACTTGGGAGTCTACCTGCCAAGGCAGAATCAGAAATTCTATGAAAACAACAATAAAACACTTGTTGCAGGGCAGCTAGGTGGCGCAGTGGATAGAGTACCTGGAGTCAGGAGTACCTTTATTTAAATTTGGACTCAGACACTTAATAATTACATAACTGTGTGGCCTTGGGCAAGTCACTCAACCCCATTGCCTTGCCAAAAAAAAAAAAAAATACTTGTCACACAAGCAAAATCAGATTTAAATAACTGGGCAAATATCAACTAATTTTGGATAGACCAAACCAATATAATAAAAGTGACAATTCTACCTAAATTAAACTACTTATTGATGCCTTACCAATCAAACTTCCAAAAAGTTGCTTTAATGAGCTAGAAAAATTGTAAGTAAATTCTATGGAGAAATAAAAAGTCAAGAATATCGATAAATGTAATGAAAATAAAAGGTGCAAAAAAAGCTGGTTTAGACTTACCAGGTCTAAAAATATATTATAAAGCATGAGTAATCAAAACTGTCTGGTATTGGCTAAAAAATAGAATCAATGGACTAGATTAAGTACAAAAGAGACAGCAGGAACTGGTATAGTAATCTTGTGTTTGATAAACCCAAAGAGTCCAGCTTCTGGGATAAGATAATCAAAGAGAGAGCTCTTTGATTAAAAGCTGTTGGGAAAATTGAAAGTTAGTATGGCAGAAACTTGGATTAGACCAGCATCTCTCATCCTATACAAAGATAATATCAAAATGGGTACAGGATTTAGAAATAAAAGGCAATTGTTATAAGTAAACTAGGAGATCAAGGAAAATTTTACCTTTCAGATCTATGGGAAGGGAAACAGTTTATGACAAATGAAAAGATGGAGAACATCATTAAAAACAAATCAGATAATTCTGATTACATTGAATTAAAATGTTTTAGTACAAACAAAACAACTGTAACCAAGATCAAAAGAAATGTAGCAAATTGGGAAACAATTTTTACAACTAGTATTTCTGACAAAGGGATCACTTCTAAAATATATAGAGAACTGTGTCAAATTTATAAAAAAAAAAATCATTCCCCAATTGACGAATGGTCAAAGGATATTCCAAGGCAATCTACAGATGAAGAAATCAAAGCTATTCATAGTCATATGAAAATTGCTCTAAATCGTTAGTGATTAGAGAAATCAAAATTAAAGCAGCTATGTGGTACCATCTCACTACTAACAGATTGGCCAATATGACCAGAAGGGACAGTGTTCAATGTTGGAAAGGAGGTGGGAAATCTGGGGCATTAATACACATTGTCAGTGGAGCTGTGAACTCACCCAACCTTTCTGGACAACTATTTGGAATTATGCCCAAAGGGTGATAAAAATGTGCATAGCCTTTGATCCAGCAATACTACTAATGGGTCTGTATCTTGAAGAAATCATGAAAAAAGAGTAAAAACATAGCTTATGCAAAAATATTCATAACAGCCCTGTTTGTGGTAGCAAAGAATTGGAAACCAAGTGAATGTCCATGAATTGGGGAATGATTGAACAAAATATGGTAAATATGTCATGGAACACTTTTGTTCTATTAGAAACCAAGAAGGATGGGATTTTAAAGAAACCTGGAAAGACTTGCATGACCTGATGCTTAATAAGATGAGCAGAACCAGAGGAACATTGTACACCCTAACAGCAACAGAGGTGGTGATGATCAACCTTAATGGACTTGCTCATTCCATCAATGCAATAATCAGGTAAAATTTTAAAGTATATGCAACAGGGAATATCAACTGTATCCAGAGAAAGAATTGTAGAGTTTAAACAAAGACCAAAGTCTATTACATGAATTTTTTTTGAAAAGTGTCTTACATACTATATAATTTTGCTATCTCTAATATTGTATTTCCTCCTCAAGGATATTATTTCTCTCTCAAAACATTCAATTTGAATCAATGTATAGCACTGAAACAATGTAAAGATTATCAGACTGCCTTTTGTGGGGGGATGGGGAGGGAAGGGAGGGAGGAGGAAAAATTGTAAAATCCAAAACCTTACAAAACACCTTAAAATATTACATAATTAGGAAACAAATAAATATCAATAAATAATTAAAAGAAAAGAAATTTTAATCAGAATTGCCTTAAAGAGGGAATAATATCCACATTCAATTGGATATCAAAATCTATCTTACTCTACAGAAAATATGAGGGGAAGGCATTCAACAAATAGAACTGAGTCAAATTTGTAAAACATACGAATCATTCTTAAATTGATAAATGATAAAAACATGAAGTTTTAAATGAGATTATTGCTAGCTATAATCATACTTTAAAAATGCTTTAAATATCTATTGATTGTGCAAATTAAAACAATTCTGGGGTATACCTTATTACTTTTAGATTGGATAATAAGACAGAAAAAATGGAAAAATGTGGAAGACATGTAGGGAAATGAGGCATGAATGTACTGTTGGAGGAGTTGTGAAATAATTTAATCATTCTATAGAACTAAATGTGACTATGCCTACAAAACCATGCACAGCCTTTGACCTAGCAAGGTCACTAATAAGTGTGTATTCCAAATGAGATAAAAACAAAAAAAGGAAAAGGACCTATGTGTAAAAAGATATTTATAACAACTTTTTTTCTGATGGAAAGGAATTGGAAATTGAGGTGATTCCCATCAGTAGGAAAATGACTGAATAAATTGTGGTATGTGCTTATGATAGAATATTTTTATACTATATGAGCAGAATCCTCTCTGAAAACCTGGAAAGATTTATATGAGCAGAGGCAATATTAACTGTACTGAACCCAAAATACTAGTATTATTGTAGGACCATTAGACATGAATGACTTAGCTTTTTCAGCAGTTCTATGAGCCAAGACACCTCTGAAAGACTTAGGACAAAGAATGTTAACCATTCCTAAAGAAAAGAGCTGATGGTATCTGAATGTATCATACATTGTGCTTAACTTTATTTTTCTTGATATTTATTTTTTGAGGTTGGGGATTCTTTGTTTTCTTTCACAACAAAACTGTTATGGAAACATTTTGCATAACTACACATTTTAATCCATATCATATTGCTTGCTTTCTCAATTAGGAGGTGCAGTGAGGTGGGAAGAAGGGAGAGAACTTGGAACTCAAAGTTTTAATAAAAACTCATTTTTACATGTCACTAGGAAAAATAAAATACAAAATAAAACATAGATTTAACAATTAAAATGATAATTGTTAAAATTTGAAAAAAAAACTTCAGTTAAATGATAAGATGGACAATATCCCCACAAAAAATGAGAGAATGAAAAGAAAAGAAATGATGACATCAATCATAGGTAGTCCCTCAAATCTACAAAATAGGTGGAAGCTATAAGACTATTATAGTCAGTGAAGATTGGATGTATTAAATGAAGCTTTCTGAAGGAAGAAGATAGTCAAAGAAGAAGAAATTAGTTCTTACAGCGGCAAGATTTGTGTTGGCAAGGAGAAGAGCTATCTCTTCATCTGAGGGATATCATGAAGTATTGTGAGACCCAGACAAGTATATTTATAGGGTTTTTGGCAAATACCTTCAATTATTTCAGGAAAAAAAATGAGGAAATGATTCCAGCTGACAGGCAGGAGGAAAGAAAAGAAATGAGAGGTAAACCTGAACTCACTGGATATAAATTGCAATCCCAAATTTTGTACTTTGTACCTTTGTGACATTAGATAAGTCATTGAATTTCTCTGGACCCCAGTTTCCTTTTTGGTGCAATGAGAAACGTAAAATAATTGACTTTTAAATTTCAGTACAAATTTAGAACTATAATCTTAAATTATTCAAATGACTACTAGAATTAGAATAAAAAAAACAAACCAGAGAAACAATTTGACACATATGATGTTTATATTGTCTCTGAGTTTTTAAAATTAGGAAACACATATTTCCACAACCTAATTTCAAAAATGACATAAAAATAGAGTAGAAAAATTCAATTAAAAATTCTATACTTCAAAATTTAAATAAATATTGAAAAAATTTTCAAATATCTTAGTTTTCTCTTTTGAAAGGTCAATTTTATAAAGTACTTTTACAACTCAATTGTCCCAGATGCTTAGTATAACACATTTTATTTTTGTGCTCACTTAAAGTGAATATTCTGAATTGTACAAACTCTGAGTGTCAATATAAATCCTTGAAAATATCTGCATTATGCCCAGAATATTAGAGTACTTTATTATTATAGAATAGATCATATAAATAAATTTTATTTATGGGGAAATTTTAAGTTTTTTTCTGTTTTATTAGGATAAGTTCATGGTTATATAATGTAGGCACATATGCTATGTCTTTATAATGCTTAGTTTCTAGTTGAAAAATTCAATGGGAATGGCAGAAAGCCATAAAGGGATTGTACATAAATCTATGTAACACCTGGCATATGACTGTTTTAAAATAACTTTTAGATTTATTTGATCTTAGGTTCTCATACTGAATATTAAAAATTTTTGACACTTTAAAGATTTGTAAAAATGTCAGGACACTTAGACACTTGCCAGTTATGTCATCTTGGATGAGTCACTTAACCACTATTTGCCCCAGTTTCTTCAAGTGGAAAAATGATTATTGTAACATTTTCCTCCCAGATGTATTGTGAGGATCAAAGATCAAATAAGTTATTTGTGAAGTACTTTAGCACAGTGTCTAAAGTAGGTGCATTATAAATGAGTGTTAACTTGGACTTATCCTGCTCTATCCAGTCAACCTCCCCCACTTTTTCTTTCTGAACTTATTTTTTTTTAGTCCAAATATAAAATATTGCATTTATGCCTATTTTATTTCAGTTTGGATTTGAACTAAAGTTTCAGTCTTATAGAGATGTTTCTTGGAACATAACTTGACTATGTGTCATATATAAATTTCATAAATTCTTCAACTATGCCTTTATCCAAATCACATATAAAAGTGTTAAGTAGTATATACTCAACCACAGATGTCTATGGCATTCTGCCCAAGCTAATTAAATCACTAATGATAATTCTTTTTATGTAGTTATTTAAATAATATTAAATTCACTTAATTTCTCTTTCATTGAACTTATCTCCAAATTTTTATGTTAACAAGATTCGAAAGATTTTCAGATATTTTGCTAAAATCTGGGTAAACTATATCTATACTATGTCCTACATCTGCCAGTCTAGCAAGTCTAATGGGACAAAAAGATATTCAAGTCTGTTGAATCTGTTGTTGAAGTTATACTGACTAAATTTTCACTAATTGCACCTTAATAAAATGTTCCCAAATTTTGTCAAAAGCACTTAGCTCATTTGTCTATAGTATGCAGACTCAATTCTCTTTTCACTCTTTATCACTTTCTTTTTTTCTTTTATTATTAATAATTTATTTTTACAGATACATGTTATGAAAGTTTTTCAACACTCATCCATATGCATATGTATAATTTTAAGTTGCAAAATTTCCTTTCACCCTCCCTCTCTACTCCCCTCCTCTCAGCAGTGAACAGTTAGGTTAACGTTATATATACATATTTAAGATAAACATGTTTACAGATTAGTCATTTTAAGTATGGGGGATTTAGATTAAGGGAAAGAAATACATAAGAGATATTTTTGCAAAGTTTTCATCAGATTATGAGGGGGGGGGTGGATTGGTTTTGTTTTGTTTTGTTTTTCTTCCTCTGGATGGGGATAACATTGTCCATAGCTGGTCTAATACAGTTGTCCTAGTTCTCTGAACTGCTGAGAGGAGTTGCTTCCACCAAGGTTGATCATCTCACAATGCTGTTGAACAATGATGTACATTATTCTCTTGGCTCCCATCACTAAGCATCACATTTCGTAATTATTTCCATGCTTCTCTAGAGTTCAACCATTCATGGTTTCTTATAGAACAATAGTATTCCATGACATTCATATGTCATAACTTGTTCAACCATTCCTCAATTGAGAGGTATCCCCTCAATTTCCAAATCTTTGCCATTACAAAAAGAAAGCTGCTATGAATATTTTGGAACATGTGGAAATTTCTCCAAATTTATGATTTTTTTTCTGAATATAAACCTAAAATTGGAATTATTGGGTGAAAGGGAATAAACATTTTTCTTACTCTTTGGGCATATTGCTCTCAAGAATGGGTGGATCATTGCACAATTCCACCAACAATTCAACTACATCCCTACCCTCCTACAACCTCTCCAACATTGATCATTTTCCCTGTGCCTCATCTTAACCAATCTGATAGGTGTGGAGTGATACCTCAGAGTTGTTTTAATTTTCATTTCATTAATCAATAATGATTTGGAGTATTTTTTTCATTTGATTGAATAGAACTTTAATTTCTTCATTTGAAAACTGACTATTCATATCCTTTGACCATTTATCAATTGGGGAATGGCTTGTAACCTTATAAATTTGATGTAGTTCTCTATATATCTTAGAAATAAGACCTTTATGAGAAGTCCCAGGTGTGAAAATTGTTTCCAAGCTTTCTGCTTTTCTTCTGATTTTTGGCAGCAATAATTTTATTAGTGCAAAACCTTTTTAATTTGAATTGATAAAAATTATTCATTTTTCAGTTTATAATATACTCTAGTTCATGTTTGGTCTGGGTTTTTTTTTGGTATATTAATTTATCTATGGTGTTGTCCTTTATGTCTAAATTCTCTACCCATTTTGACCTTATTTTGATATAGGGTATGAGATGTGGATCTAAGCCCAGTTCTTACCATACTATTTTCCAGCACTCTGTCATTTTCTACAACTTGTTTCAGCATTTTCCCTTCTCTATCCTTTGTTATTGAACACAGTAGGGTAATTAAGTGCTCTATTGCCAAAAAAGTAATGAGGGAAATAGCAAGTACCTATACAAATATCTATCCATCTATCTGTTTTACTGTCTGTGTCTGTCTATCTATAGACACACACAGATTGAGCACAACTCAGTTTGAGAAGAGGTTACATTAATAGCTCAAGTTATTAGAAAAAGTTTCATGAAGAAGAAATCACTTGAACTGAGGAAACCAGAGGTTTCAAGGAGAAATAAAATATACTATTTTCCATGAACAAGAAAGAGATGAAAAGTCACAGAGACAAACAGAAATAGAGATTTGTATTTGCAGAACAGTGAGTTGAAAATTATGTTTAATTTCAGTGTGAAGAGGAAAATGTAATAAAACTGATGATAAGAAGTGACCAGACTGTAAAGAGATTTAAATGTAAAACAGAGGACTTTATATTTGATCCTTGAGGCAATTGGATCAATGGACTTTGTTGGGTAACATAGTGACAGAATCAAACATATACATCAAAATGTGGGGATAGTTTCAAGGATCTTATCCAGTTATTCGTATAACTACTTTATTCTTCATAATTATTTGCAATGTACAAGGGTGCAAAAACTCACTTTAGTCACTATATTCTCTTTTGCAAATTAAAAGCATATAGGGATTGATGGTAAAGGGTCCCATGATTTAATATTTCATATGCCTTTGGACATTAGACAATAACAAAGGTTCTTGATTTGTCTAATTTCATATCCAGAAAGTTATATATGTGTGTATAGATATAAACCTACAAAAACAAACACATATTCATTTGTGTGTAAATATATAGGTAAAACAATTTATTCTCCAGAAAGTTGACCATCACATGATCGATTTTGCTGACAAAGGGCTGCAATTTCTTTGACATGTTTTTTTTTGAAAGAATGTAATTGCAGATGTGTTTCTATTTCTCTAAGACCATACTTACTCTAATCTTTAGGTAATGATGGATATAAAGAGCATCACTAGTCAAAGTGACGATGTGAATGATCTAAGAACTCACAGTACCTCTTTTCCCCTCTTTTACTATCATCATTAAAATAGAAAAATGGAGAATGTATAGTACTCTGAATGTTTTGTAATATTTTTACCCATTTCTATGACCTCTTTAAGTGAAGTAGATCATTTGCTGGTCAAGTTGCTGGGGAATAAATCTTTTTAACTATATTTTTATACATAAATAAATGCATAGGTGCATGTTTATGTGTGTGTGTATACACACATACACAGGCATACACACATACACACACACGCACACCCATATATATATGTATATATATATATATATGTATGTATGTATGTATATGTATAACTTTCTAGCTATGAACTTTTTTCCATACTTTGCTAATTGATAGATAGGTATATAAAATACATATATATTAGAACATACAGCTAAATATACTCCTATTGAATGTAAATAATTATAATACATAATGCTGCATATATATATATATAGATAGATAGATAGATATAGGTATATATAGATATAGATGTGCAGGTGTATATAATGTGTCTAAAATAACAATTAAATATGACCAATATATAAAGATTATATTTTATATTATTGATATGTGTAATATGTTTATTATGTGATAAATCACCAAAACTTATGTATTCTGCTTTCATATTCATTATGAACCTGTGTTTAGACAAAGCAACAATTTTAGTTAATTTTAGTGAATGTTAAGTACTTGATTGACAACCTACAAAATCTAAACCCCCTTAGCTATAAATTATCCTGCTGACTAGCAGGATTTCAAACAATTATTTCTTTGCATCCCCTATTCCTGATTCAGTTATTGTAGGTTTTCAATAAATGCTACTAATTATAATGATATATTTCTCACTATTCCTTAACTGCAATAACTTATAGTTTAATTGAATTCAGTAGTTTTCATAAAGTTTGTTTTTCTATCTCAACCTTAATTCTTATTTTGAGTTTCAGTTCTCTCCTGAACTTTTCTATGGTTTCAGGCTCTTAGCTTCAGGACTTCAGCATTGTAATATCAAAGCCCTTCAGATGTATCTTTTTCTAGTTGTTTTGTTTCTCTAAGTAAAAGATAGAAGTCATCTATGCCCTTGTTACCCTGCTAGAGATGATCAAAGGCCCAGCCTTAATTACTTTTCTAGTCTTCACATCTCTTGGTAGGTTGGCAGTTCTTCTTAGAATCCATTTTATTTTTTTTCTCCCCCCATCTCTCTCTATCCCCATACTGGAAAAATGTATGTATATAGCAAAATAACTATTACATATAATTATAGAAAAAGATTTGCATATTTTATTAGAAGATAGAAATGTTTTACTCTCTTGAAGGATATGAAGAAGACTCACAAGAAAACTGACAGTGAAAGCTTCTGGGTTAACTATTTCTTTATATTTAAAAGCTGCTTTTTTATACCTCCTAAGTACACACTTTAATAAGAAATTTCTTTAGAATATATTTCTAAAACAAAAGCTTGTTATCTGCTGAACAAAATCTTTAAAAGAAATAAAAGATAATAAAGATATTAAATGAAAGAGTACGTACCTTTATATGCACAGTCAGAAATCAGTAAGCAAATCCAAATTATCCATTTGAATGTTTATATTTGACCATATTTAATAGACACTTTTTTCAAGTTTCCAAAAGGGTTATTGATCTTTCATTGTTATGTTGCCTAAATTTACCTTTCTATCTTTCCCTATCTCTTCTCCCAGAGTCATCCTCTATAATAAAGAATTTCTTTAAGAAAAACAGTAAAATTTATCAATATGATTAAAGTATCTGACAATGTGCAGCACCTACTTGCCCCCCCCCATACACACAATTTCAAAATATTGGTAGGAATCTTCTCATATCTCCTCTTCTTACATATCTTTTTAGATACTTTTTAAAAATTTTACATTTATTTTTAGCTGTATTATTGCTGTTGTTCTTTCTTTTAAATTGCTTTCATGTATATGTAGTCTCCTTACCTCTGGTTATTTCACTGGAAGATTTTCTAACACTTCCAAATTCATTTTCATTACTGCATATATAATATTCATACAACACAATTTTGTTAGTCATTTCCCGAACTAATGTGCCTTTATTTAGTTTCCAATTTTTTGTTATCTCAAAAAGTACTGTTACCAATATTTTACTAGATATGAAGATTGGGTTTTTTTGGTCAACATCTTCCCTTGGAGTATTTGCCCTATCAAAAGGCTGAATATTTTAGTCTCCTTATTTGCATAATTGAAAATTGCTTTCAAAACATTTATATTAACATAACCACCAGCAATAGTGTACCTGTCTTTGCTCTCTTCTTTGATATAGATCATTTCCAACTTTTGTCTTATTTGCCAGTTTGCTCTGTGCTTGAAGATCAGCTCTGGTTGTTTTAACAGGAAATTTTGAAAATCCCCTATTTCACTGAATGCCCATCTTTTCTGCTCAAAGAGGATCTTCAGTTTTGCTGATTAGTTGATTCTTGGCTGTAATCCAGACTTTTTTGCCTTCTGGAATATCATATTCCAAGCCCTTTGAGTCCTTAAATTAGATGTAGCACCATAGTAATTGAATTGTTCTTTTCTGTCTGCTTGTAGTATTTTCTTTTTGACTTGGGAATTCTGGATTTTGGCTATAATACTCCTGGGGTATTTTGTTTTTTGAGAGGATCTCTTTCTAGAGGTGATTCCCTCAAATTCTATTTCACCTCCTGCTTCTAGGATATCAAGGCTATTTTGCTGGATTTTTTCCTTGAGAAATGAAGCCATAACTTACCTGGTCTTAACTCTCAGGTAGTCCAATAATTTTTAAGTTATCTCTTCTGGATCAGTTTTCAAGGTCAGTTGTTTTTCCAATGAAATATTTCACATTTTCTTCTAGTTTTTCATTCTTTTGGTTTTGTTTTTGTTTCATTGTTTCTTGCTTTCTCACAAAGTCTTTAGCTTCCTCTAGCTCCAATCTACATTTGAAGAAGTAATTTTCTTCAGAGTTTTTCTAAGCTCCTTTTTCTGCATGACAAATTCTGCTTTTTAAGGTATTCTTCTCCTCAGTGATCTTTTAGGTGTCTTTTCTATTTGATCTAAACTGGTTTTAACATGTTATTTTCTTCAGTTTTTTTTTTGTATTCTCCTTCACCAATCTGCTGACATGCTTTTCATGATTTTCCCACATCACTCTCATTTCTCTGCCCAATTGTTCCTCTACCTCCCTTACTTCATTTTCAAAGTCTTTTTTGAGCTCTTCCATAGCCTGAGATCAATTCTTATTTTTCTTGGAGACTTTAAATACATAAGCTAAGACTTAATCATCTTCTAAATATAAACTTTGATCCTCCATGAGACCAATTCTTTTCTTCCTGTTGTTTGCTCATTTCCTCAGCCTATGACCTGATTTATTGTACTTCCAAAGCTTTGACAGGTTTTGGGTACTACCCACAGGGACCTTAATTCCTCCAAGGTCTTGTGAGAGGCTCTGACTGCTTTCTTGCCTGTGCCCTGGTCTGTGGACAAGCACAGGCACTTTCCTCCGCCCAGGAGCTGTGAAGAAGGGTACAGACTGAGCCCTGAATCTGAGTGTGGAATGAGCAATCTGGAAGCAGCTGCTTTTTGGCTCAGGAGGTTCCTGGGGTTGCGCTGAGGCCTATGCTATCCTGGGCTCCATGCTCACTCTGGTGTGTCAGAGTTCTTCCATTGACATACCAATTTCAGTGATCTAGAGGTCTGGAAAGCACTCTGCTGCCATGACCCAGGCACCCCCAAGAACCTAAGCACCTAGCAGACTGTTCCTGAAGACTGTAACTAGTTAACTCCAGCAAGGTGTAACTGTGGCTCATGCTGCAGTGTAGCTCTTTCCAATCTCAGTCCCAGTGGAATAAACATTTTCCAGAGATCCACCGAGCTGCTTTGAACTGTAAAATTGTGTCATTCAGTCCTTCTGTGAGTTCTGTCTTTCTAGAATTTAGTTATACTCATAATTTTGTGGCATTTGGAGATTTTTGGGAAAAGAACTTCTGGAAATTCCTGTCACCATGTCACATCTTGGCTCACCCCCCCCCCCAAAATAATTCTATTTTCCATTAAGCTCATACCTCCAAGAAGTGAATAAGTTTACCTAATTTCTTTTAGCTTTTACATATAAGAGCCTTGCTTATTTCAGAATAATCAGGTGATTAGTGAACTGAAATGAGAAGAGATAAAAATGAAAAGAAAAATACCACAGGTTCTACATTAAAAAAAAACATATCTTAAATTTTCATGAAATACTTGCTATGTGCTCCATATTATATTAGATAGCAAGGTTAAATGGTTACAAAACAAATCCTGAACCATTTCATTTACTGTAATATATGCTAAAATCAAAGGAGAAATCAAAATAAAAGTGATCTAGGGAAATGAAAAGGGATATCATTTTTAGCAAAGTAAATCAAGGAAAACTTTATGAAAGAGTGAAAGTTTGATTAAAGCTTAGGAAGTTCTCAACAGTTAGAGACGAAGTATCCTACAAAATGCACAGACATAGGAGGGTAGAGGTTTGATCAAATATATATATATATATATATATTCAGGGCATTAAATCTTTGAAAATAGGGTTTACAGATCTAGAGTTTACAGATTATTCTACATCAAAGGAATTCAATGAAGATTTTTGAGTAGAACCAAATTTGTTAATTTAGATAGATTATCTTGACAACTGTGCAAGGAAAGGGTGTGAAATAGAAGATAGGATTGAACTACCATACAAATACTGTCAGAACACTAATAGAATACATTGTTTGAAGTAAGGAATTTTTTTTTCTTTGATTAATTGCTCAATTTATAATTGCTTCAGATTCAATTATATCCAATTCATTTCAACAAGTATTTAATCACTGTTAAAGTATTAAAGAAAATACTGTACTAAATCTGGATGAAAATATCTTAAAGTATAATAAGACCATTCCAAAATTTAAGAAACTTACTAAGAAATTCAAAATGAAAATATGATGGAATTTAAGAATAATAATAATAAATTATAATAAATTACTTATTCAAACTATTTATTCAAATAAATTACTTATTCAAACCACCAAAAAAAATCTTTTCCAGAACTAGAAAAAATAGTTACAAAATTCATCTGGAGCAAGAAAAGGTCAAGAATAACAAGGGAATTGATGAAAAGAAAATGCAAAGGAAGGAAACCTAGCTGTATCAGAACTAAAATTTTATTAAAAAGCAGTAGTTATCAAAATTATCTAAAAATGGGAGGATGACTAGGTGGCGCAGTGGATAGAGCACTGGTCATGGAGTTATGATTCCAGCTTCAGACACTTAATAATTACCTAGCTGTGTGGTCTTGGGCAAGCCACTTAACCCCATTTGCCTTGCAAAAACCTAAAAACAAATATCTAAAACTGGTTAAGAGATAGATTGGTGGACTAGAGGAGGTACAAAAGAAACAGTAGCAAATGATTGTAGAAAACTGTTTGACAAACCCAAACTTCTGGGATAAGGACTCACTATTTGACAAAAACCACTGGTAAAACTGGAAAATAGTGTGGCAAAAACAAATTATAGAATCACATCTCAAACCCTATACCAAAATAAGATCAAAATAGGTACAGATAATACCATAGACTAATTAAGAGAAGAAGAAATACTCTAACTGTTGAATGTATAGAGAAGGGAGAAATTTATGAAAAATCAAGAAATATAGAACATTATGAATTACAAGATGGATTTTTTGAATATAATAAATTGAAAAGTGTTTGTACTAAAATGATGCAGACAAGGTTAAAAGGAAAACAAAATGCTGGGAATTTTCACAGCTAATGTTTCTAATAAGGGACTCATTTCTAAAATATATGGACAAATGAATCAAATTTATAAAATTACATGCCATTCCTCAATTGATAAGGAAGTTTTCAGATGAAAAAATTAAAGTTATATATAATCACATGAAATTTAAAAAAAACTATGTGGTATACCACCTCATATCTATCAAATTGGCTAAGATTATAAAAAAGGAAAATTATTATTATTGAAGAGGATATGGAAAAATTGGGAAATTAATGCATTGTTGGTGGAGTTGTGAACTGAGACAGCCATTCTGAAGAGCAATCTGGAACTATGCTCAAAGAGCATTAAAACTGATCAGACCCTTTAACCTTTCAATACCAATACTAGGTTTATATCCAAAAGAAATCATAAAATATTGGGCAAATATCACATGTTCACAAATATTTTTGTAGTGGCAAATATTTTTTGGAGTGGCAAAGTAGTGGAAATTGAGAGATTCCCATCAATTGAAGAATTGTTGAACAAGTTAAGGTATATGAATGTTATGTAGTACTATTGTTCTATAAGAAATCATGAGTGGTCAGACTTCAGAGAAGCATGGAAAGAATTGTAAAATTGATGCTGAGGGAAGGGAGCAGAACCAGGAGAATATCATATGCAATAATAACATCATGAGATGATCAACTATGATAGACAAATTATTCTCAACATTTCAGAGATCAAAGTTAATCCTGAGTGAACTGTTATGAACAATGCCATCCATATCCAGAGAAAATTTCACAGAATCTGAATGCATACTATGGTCACTTTTTAAAAACTTCTTTTATGTTTTTTCTTCCTTTCTCCTGTTTGTTTCTTTTCCCTTAATTCTAATTTTTCTTTCACAAAATGTCTATTGTATAAATGTGTTAAACACAAATGAATATGCAAAACTTTTCACACATTATTATTATTTTTTTAGATTTTTCAAGGCAATGGGTTTAAGTGGCTTGCCCAAGGCCACACAGCTAGGTAATTATTAAGTGTCTGAGGCCAGATGTGAACTCAGGTACTCCTGACTCCAAGGCCAGTGCTCTATCCACTTCACCACCTAGCCACCCCTACTTTTCATATATTATTAAAAGTAAGAGTAATAGAAAACTGTGAAACTCATAAATTTGCAAATGAATGAATATTGAAAATCCATTGCATATAATCTTAAAAATAAAATGAATTTTCAATTAAAAACTAATATAGGTATGATTTTAGTGAGTCTGGAGGCAAACATTTAACCAACATAATAAAACTATTCCAACATTTAATTAATTTACTGAGGAATTCAAAATGAAAATATAATATGACCTAAGACTACTGATAGTCAATGGAAACCCTGACAAAAAATATTTGGTTTTGGAAGGCATTCTAAAGATCAAACGACCTAAATTGATTATACAGAAGAAGAAAATGAGGAGTCCAGAAGTGAATGTTATGTTCAAGGTCTCAGAAGAACTCACTGGCCAAATCAAACAATGATATTGCCATTAAAGTGAAATTGAAGAAACCATCAATAAATTCCCTAAGAAAAAATCTCCATATCCAGATGAATTTACAAGTGAATTCTATCAAACATTTAAGGAACAATTAATTCCTATTCTACATGAATAATTTTTAAAAATAGGAGAGGAAGGAGTTCTGTCAAACTCCTTTTATGACACCAACATGGTGCCGATACCTAAACCAGGCAGAACCAAAACAGACAAAGAAAACTGTAGGCCAAGCCCCCTAATGAATGTTGATGAAAAAATTTTAAACAAAATTTTAGCAATAAGTCTACATACAGCAAACTATTACTGGAATAATACACCGCGATCAGTTAGAATTTATACCAAGTAGACAGGAATGGTTCAACATTAGGAAAACACAACATAATTAAACATTTCAATTGCAAAACCAACAGATCAAGTAATTATCTCAATAGATGCTGAAATGGCCTTTGATAATACAACATCCATTCCTATTAAAAACACGAGAAACCTTAGGAATTAATGGTGTTTTCCTTAGAATAATAAACTCTATCTATCTAAAACCATCAACAAATATTATATTTAATGGGAATAAACTTGAATCGTTTCCAATGAAATCAGGAGTGAAATGAGGATGTCCATTATTACCATTACCATTTAATATAATATTAGAAATGCTACCTGTAGCAGTAAGAGAAGAAAAAGAAATTGAATGAATAGAATTGGCAATAAGGAAGCAAAATTTTTACTCTTTGCAGATGATATGATGGTATACTTAGAGAACCTGAGAAAATCATCTAAGCAACTCCTTGAAACAATTAACCAATTCAGTAAAGTAGTAGGATGTAAAATTAACCCACATTAATCCATTAGCATATCTATATATATGAAGAACAAAACCCAAGAACAAGAGATAGAAAGATAAATTCCATTTAAAGTAGCTATAGACAGCATTAAATACTGGGATTCTGCCTTCCCAGACAAACCCAGAAACTATATGAACACAATTAGAAAGCTCTCTTCACCCTTGTAAAGTCAGATCTAAATAATTGGAAAAATGTGAAAAGCTCATAGTTAGGTTGAGCTAATACAATAAAAATGACAATTCTACCCAAATTAAATTAATTATTTAATGCCATACTAATCAAACTACCAAATAACTGCTTTACCACACTAGAAAAAATAGCTATAAAATTAATCTGGAGCAGCAAAAGGGCAAGAATAGGAAGTGAACCGATGAAAAAAATGTAAGGGAAGATAAACTAGCTCTACCAGATATAAAACTATACTATAAAGCAGGAGTCATCAAAAATGCCTGTTACTGGTTAAGAAATATAATAATAAATCAATGTATTAGAATAGGTTCAAAAAAAAGTTGCAGTAAATGACTACAGCAATCTACTATTAGACCTCACTATTTCACAAAAATTGTGAAAAAATTGGAAAATAATAAGGCAAAAACTTGGCAGATCCACATCTCACATCCTATACCAAAATAAGGTCAAAATGGGTACAAGATTTTGACATAAAGGGTGACACCATTGAAAAATTAATAGACCAAGAAATCCTCTATCAGATCTATAGATAGGGGATAAATTTGTAACCAAACAAGAATTAGAGCACATTATAAACTGCAAAATGAATTATTTCAAACTATATTACATTAAAAAGGTTTTAAATCAATGCTGCCAAAATTAGAAGGAAAGTAGAAAGCTGGGAAACAATTTTCACAACTAGGAGTTTTGATAAATTTACATTTCTAAAATATATAGAAAATTGCTTCAAATTTTTGAGGTCACAAGTCATTCCCCAATTGATCAAAGGATGTGAACAGCAGTTTTCAAATGAAGAAATTTAAGATATATATATATATATATATATATATAAAGATATGAAAAATGTTCCAAATCATTGATTAGAGAAATGCAAATTAAAACAAGGTATCATCTCACAGCAATTAAATCAATTTTCTCATGATAAGAAAAAGGGGAAATGATCAATTTTGGAGAGGTTATGGGAAGACTGAGACATTGATGCATTGCTGGTGGAGTTGTGAACAGATCCAACCTTTCTTGAGGGCAATGTAGAGCTATGGCAAAAGAGCAATAAAACTGTTCATATCCTTTGACCTAGTAATTCCAATTCTAGGACTATAGTCAGAAGAAAATATTACAAAAGAAAAAATCCTGCATGTTTGAAAATATTCATAACAGCCCTTTGTACAAAGAATTGGAAAAGAATTGGAAATTGAGGGGATGCCCATCAACTGGGGAATGGCTAAACAAGTTATAGTACATGAATACTTTGGAATACTATTGTTCTTGAAGAAATCAAAATGATTGAACTGTACAGAATAATGAAATGACTTACTGTATCTGATGCTGAGGGAAGGGAATAGAAATAAGAAAAATGTCCACATTATCAGCAGTGTGAGATGAACAACTTTGATTGAAGTAGCTCCCCTCAGCAGTTCAGAGAGCTAGGACAATTATATTAGATTGGCTAAGGACTATGTATCTCCATTCAGGGGAAGAAAGAACAAAAGAAAAGAAAACACACACACACACACACACACACACACACACACACACACACACACAACGATTCAGAATCTGATAAACACTTAATGAAAATTTTCTCTTCTTTACCTCTCTTTCCCTTAATCCTACTTCCTCTTACCAAACATAACTAATTTGCAAACATGTCTATCCAAGTATATATGTACAACGCTAACCTGACCATTATCTGCTGAAGGGGGTAAAGGAAAGGTAAAAGGAAATTTTGTAACATAATAATATGCATGTGCATATGGATGGAAATAAATAAAAACATAAGTGAATTCTATCAAATAATTAAGGAACAATTGTTTCCAATTCTGTATAAACTATTTGAAAAGATAGGTGAAGAAAGAACTCTATCAGTTCCTTCTATGACACCATTATAGTGCTGAAACCTTAAATAGGAAGGGTCAAAACAGAGAAAGAAAATTATAGATCAATTTCCTTAATGAATATGGATACTAGGGGCAGCTAGGTGGCATAGTGGATAAAGCACCAGCCCTGGAGTCAGGAGTACTTAGGTTCAAATCTGGTCTCAGACACTTAATAATTACCTAGCTGTGTGGCCTTGGGCAAGCCACTTGACCCTGTTTGCCTTTCAAAAACCTAAAAAAAAGAATATGGATATAAATATTTTAAATAAAACATTAGCAAAATAATTACAGCCAGTTATCATTATGATAAAACACCACAATCAAACAGGATTTATAGCAGAAATACAGGGTTAGTTCAATATTAGGAAACTATCAGTTAATTGACAACATCAGTAGCATATCTATTAAAAAATCATATGACTATCTCAATAGATACTGAAAAAGTTTTTTCGTTCTTTACATTGATAAGCAATATCTATTTGAAACCATCAACAAGCATTATATGTAAAGCAGTTATGTGATTATATATAATCTAATAATATGCAATGCTAGAAGCATTCCCAATAAGATCCGGGGTGAAATTAGGAAGCCTGCTATCACCACTTTTTTTCCAATGTTGTATTAGAAAATTTAGTTCCAGCAATAAGAGATTAAAAAGAAATGGAAGTAGTATCAATAATGAGGAAACAAAGCTCTCTTTGCAGATGATATGATGGTATACCTATGGAACCCTAGAAAATCATCTTAAAAACTATTGGATACAATTGACAAATTTAACAAAGTTGCAGGATGCAAAAATAAACTCACATAAATCCTCAGCATTTCTATATATTACTAAAAAAATATGGCAGAAAGAGATAGAAAAGGGCAGCTAGATGGCACAATACATAGAGGATAGGCCCCAGAGTCAGAAGGACCTGAGTTCAAATTTGGCTTCAGACACTTAATAATTACTTAGCTGTGTGACCTTGAATAAGTCACTAAAACCCCATTGCCTTAAAAAAAAATAATTTTTTTAAATGTTTTAAAAAGAAAGAGATAGAAAGAGAAATCCCATTTAAAATAACTTCAAACAACATAAACTACTTGGGAGTCTACCTGCCAAGGCATACTCATGTAAACAACTATGGAATATTTTTACATGAATGAAATAAGATCTAAATAATGGGGCAGATATCAATTTCTCATGGGAAAACTGAGCTAATATAATAAAAATGACAATTCTATTTAAATTAAATTACTTATTTACTGTCATACAAATCAAACTTCCAAAAAACTACTTTAGTGAGCTAGAAAAAATAGTCAACAAATTCATATGGAGGGGCAAAAGGTCAAGAATATCAAGGGAATTAATGAATAAAGAAAGATACCACAGCCATACCAGATCTAAAATTATATTACAAAGCATCAGGCATTAAAACTGTCTAATACTGGCTAAAAAATAGACTGGTGGATAAGGGGAATAGATTGGGTGTAAAAGAGATGGCAGTAAATGACAATAGCCATTCCACAGTTATTTAATGTTTTATAAATCAAAATATTCCAGCTTCTAGAATGAGAATTCACTCTTCGATTAAAAACTGCTGCGAAAATAGGAATATAGTATGATAGAAACTAGAAATAGATTAAAGTCTCATACTCTATATCAAGATAATGTTTAAATTGGTACAGGATTAAGATATAAAAGATAATATCATAAGCCAATTGGGAGAACAAGGAATAGTTGACCTGTCAGATATATGGAAAGGACAGTCATTTATGATCAAAAAGAGATGGAGAACAATATAAAAGGCAAAACTGGATAATTTTTATTACATTAAATTAAAAAGGTTTTGCACAAGCAAAACAGCTGCAACCAAGATTAAAAGGAATGTGGTAAAGTGGGAAACAATTTTTAATAGTGTTTCTGACAAAGATATATAAAGAAGTGAGCCAAATTTATTAAAAAACAAACACGCCATTCCCCAATTGATAAATGGTCAAAGATAATGGAAAAGCAATTCTCAAAGAAATCAAAACTATCTATAGATGAATAAAAAAATTACTCTAAATCATTTTTTATTAGAGAAATGCAAATTAAAGCATCTCTGAGGTACTGCTACATACCTCTCAGATTGATCAATATGACTAGAAAGGATAATGATCAATGTTGGAGAGAATGTGGGAAATCTGGGACACTAATACATCATTGGTGGAGTTGTGAACTGATACAAACTTTCTGGAGAGCAATTTAGAATTATGCCCAAAGGACCATAAAATTGTGCATGCCCTTTTATCCATCCATATTGCTTCTGGGTCTGCATCCCGAGAACATTATGAAAAAAGTGTAAAAATTCCACATATACAAATAAGTATTCTTAGCAACTCTTTTTTGTAGCAGCAAAGAATTGGAAATTGAGGGGATGTCCATCGATTGGGGAATGACTGAACAAATTGTGGTAAATGCATGTGATGTAACACTGTTGTTCTATAAGAAATCATGAGAGATAGGATTGCAGAAATGCAAGAAAGAATTGCATGAATTGATGCAGAATGAAATGAACAGAACCAGAAGAACATTTTACACACTAACAACAACATGGGGTGATGATCATCCATCATGAACTTGGTCATTTCAGCAATATAATAATCAAAGATAATTTGATGGGAAAAACTATCCATATCCAGAGAAGGAACTTTGGAGTTTAAATGAAGACCAACGTTTGTTATCTTCAATTTTTAAAAGTTGTCTAATGTATTATATAATTTTGTTATTTTTAATGTTCTCTTTCTTCCTTCCTTTTGGATCTGATTCTTCTCTCACTACACTATATTTAACATGGTTTCAAATATAAAGCTTATATCAGATTGCTTTCTCAGGGAAGGGAATGAGGGAGGAGAATTATAAAATTCAAAAGTCCTCAAAAATAACTGTTAAAAACTAACACTGTATGTACTTGGAAAACAAATAAAATATTGATATAGTAAAAAAGAAATTCTTTTGTGATTATTATAACATTTATCCTTAAGTTAACCTTATTGGCTTTGTAATTCTTCTCAACCTCAACCAAGTATAGGGACAGAAATAAGACTGTGCATCCCTCTGATTAATAATTTCCTATGACACAAACGAAGAATGCAGGATCAGAAATCCCTCATTCTGGAAGTGTTAAGAAGTTTGGATTAATCTTGCTGAACAAGAATTGATTTTTAAAGGATAAAATTAACCTGGTAGGTGAAAGGCTAAATAAAATATCCAAAAGTACAATTTGGCCTGAACATAAAATAAGTTTTAGAAGACTGTAAGTCTTTCTGACAGAAGATCAAACATGAAAATTAGTTAAATATATAGAAAACAAAGCAAAAATGGAACACAAATAAGGACAAAGTCAATTGAAATGAAAAAGAATTTAACTGAATCAGAGGAAAGAAGCCATATATCTGATTTGATAGTTTCAGCTGGTAGAGGATAAAGGTCTGAACTTGAATTTGGGGAGAAGAAATTTGGGAGTAAAGAAGAAAACTGGGGAAAAAGTACTTTCTAGGCCCAAATTTTATTTCTGACTTCTCTAAGAAAATATCGAAAAAGAAGTAGCAAGATCAAAAATAAAAGACTGAATAGTAAATACCTAAATTACACTTAAGGAGAAAGAAAAGAGAATGGTAGTTGGCAGTGTGAGATACTTAGAAAAGGGAAATATAACAAACTGGAAGATAAATCCAATTGATAAGGTACACTGCTGGGATAAGTATGTGAGTAAAACAAATTATAATATTGAGCAAGATGAGAAGGAAAAATAGAGCCTAGATTTGTTGAAATAAAACAAAATAAGGGAACTTGAATAGATCTGTCAAAATAATAAAAGGTAACTATTCATTTTAAAGGTTCTTAAGGGTCAAGTAAAAGCATTCATAAATAGTTCAATGAAATGAAATTGCTAATCTAAATCTAAGAAAATATAAGAAATTCAAGTTTTTGTTTTCCTGTGACCTCTAGTGACTTTGCAGTACTTTTATTTCTTCTAAAATAAGAGATTATGATCTATGCTTCAAATAAAATATATTTTTCTTCTGGAAGTGGAGAAGAAAAGATGGAATGCATCTTCACATTTTAGGCTTTTAGAGTGAATTAAATATTTAAAAAGAAAATGAAAGCAGAGCTTTGCTATTAATCAAAAAGATCTAGGTGAGAGAAGATGATCTCATGCATCTTAGAGGTTCAAAGAATGGAAGGATAGGGACTTATGAGGCAGATCCAAAATGTTAGCATGAAACTAGGAAACTCCTGAAGTTTTTTGTTTTTTTTTTAACAATTTTAAATGAAGTCTCTACATAGGCCCTAGAGCAATAGATGCAACAAAAAGAAAATAAAAAGGTGAAACAGGTTTGCAACTCAAGCTATCATGGAGGAATTTCAGTAAAGGTCAAAAGGGTAGTATTACCCAGCACAGATGTGAGAGCTAGAAAGCTAGGAGGAGTTTTTTAGTCACAGCACAGGTCAGGTCAAGGCTCAGAAATTTGGTAGACTCTATGAGTTAACAAGATTCCATGAAACAAAATAAAAGGATTGAGAGTAATAGAATAAAATGCAAAGTACTTCTTAGGAAAAATGTTTCATCTGGAAAATAGATCCAAGAAAGGTAATTTATGAATTATTTGTCTATCTTAAATCCTGAATCAAAAAAAGAGCCTGGAAAATGTCTTTCAAGAAATTTTTGTGGAAAACTACAATAATATCCTGGAAAAAGAAGACAAATTAGTACTTGAAAGAATCCACTAGTCACATTCAGTAAGAGATCCCAAAAATATATTGTAGACAAACTTCAGAATTCTCAACTAAAGCATAAAAGACTGCAAGTAGCCAAAAATAAGTCAAATTCAAATACCAAAGAACCACAGTCTGGATTACACAGGAATAATAACTTCAACATTAAAGAATATGATATTTTGGAGGACAAAGGACTTTGGATTATAACCAAGAATCAAATACACTGCAAAATCAGTATATTCTTTCTGAAGAAATGATGTCAACAAAATAGAGGACTTTTATACTTACCTGATAAAAATACAAGAATTGAACCAAAAATTCAATCTTCTAATACAAGACTCGTGGCATAAATAAAAAGGTAAGGAAAAGAGGAAAAACGGTAGTCAATAACATTAAACGGTATCCCAAATAGTATCTTCCTTATAACTATATAACTTATAACTATTGAGATTGAATTTCTCTTAGAATGATTAAAAGAAGCATACTTAGAGAGAGGGTGTAAATCAGTCGTGAAAGTGATGATGTATTGGCTGATATTTTAACTCCTGAGGGTTGTATTCTTACTGGGGAAGTTGCAGGAAGTATACTTAGAAGGTGTGGGTATAAACTGATCATGAAGTGGTTTTGAATTACACACTACATGAGCTAATGAGAATTGATTTTCTACAAAGGGGTACTTTGAAAAAGCATGTGACTAAAAAAGGACTATGATTTCATCATGTTTATAGCTCTTAAGAAGACAGTTAAGGTAGCAGAAGCTGTGAGTATGAAGTGATTATTAGGAAATGATACTTATCAATCAATCAATCAGCCTTTGAGATATGTATTTCTATCAGAACAAATAAAAGGAACACATCTTGACAGAGATTGTGAGTGCATGACAGATACAAAAAACTTAAGACATGAAAGGCAGGATTATACTGGAAGAAGGAAAAGCATTAGAGAACAAATTACAGAACACAAATAGATGCAAAGACCTAATATAAAAGAAGGAAAGGAGGGAGGCTGTGAGCATTAAGCAAAAATTACTGTCAACAGATTTGACCCAAAGAAGAAATAACACATAATCCTAATGGAGTTTAAAATTTTATCCTATGCTTTGGGGGGGGGATGAAAGAAAGGGGAAGAAGAGATTAATAAAGGGGAGGAGAAGAAGTTGAAAATAGTTAAAAAAAATTAAAGGGGGAAGTAAAAAGGAAAGGGAGAATAACTGATAGAAGGGAGGGCAAATTGAGATGTAGCAGTGAGAAACAAACTATTTTTGAGGAGGGAAATGGGGAAAGGAAAGAGAAAAAATACAAAGGAGGAAGATATCATGGAGAAAAATAAAGAGTTGGAATCATAACTTTAAATGTGAATGGATAAAACAGAAGCAGATAGAAAAGCGGCTTAAAAATGGAATCTTACAATATATTGTGGACAAGAAAAACATTTGAAAAAGAGCAATTCACACAAGTTAAAGGTAAAAGGCTGGAATAGAATATATTATGTTTCAACTGAAGTGAAAAAAGTAGGGGTAAGAACCCTGATTTCAGACAAAGCAAAAGCAAAATAAATATAATTAAATGGATAAGGAAGGAAACTACATCTTCTTAAAAAGTAATATAGGTAATGAAGCCATATCAATATTACATAAACATGCACCAAGTGGTGTAGCATCCAGATTCTTAGAGGATAATTTGAATGAGTTACAGGGAGACAAAGATAGCAAAATCATATTAGTGGGGGACCTCAACCGCTCGCTCTCTCTCTCTCTCTCTCTCTCTCTCTCTCTTATAAGTATGTAAATCTATCCACAAGAAAACAATAAAGAAGTTAAGAAGGTGAAGAGAATTTTAGAAAGCTTAAGTATTATAAATCTTTGGAGAAAATTGAATGAGAACATAAGGAAATGTACATTTTTCTCTATCAAACATAAAACCTACACAAAAATTGATCATGTATTAGAACACAAAAACATCACAGTTAAATGGAGAAATATTAAATGCATCCTTTTCAGATCATGGCAAAAAAAATTACAATGTAATAAAGAGCCATGAAAAGATGAAAAAAAATTAATTAGAAACTAAACAGCCATTTTTTAAAAGTGTTGTCAAAAAACAAATCATAGAAATGATCAAGAATTTCAACAAGGACAAATGGCAATGAACTTATGGGATGCAACCAAAGTGGTTATTGAGGAAAATTTTATATCTTTAAATGTTTATGCAAATACAATAGAGAAAGAAGAGATCCTAGAATTAGACATGCAACTAATACAGGTACAAAAAGAACAAATTAAAAATCCCCAATTAAATACCAAATTATGAATTCTGAAAATCAAAGGGGAAATTAATAAAATTGAAAGTAATAAAATAGAAAACTAATAAAGAGATTTTTATGAAAAAATCAATAAAATAGATAAACCTTCATGCAATCTGATTTAAAAAAAGAAAAGTGAGCTCAACACCCAGGAGTAGAAATTAATGTAATAATTGGAGCTATTTTGTCCAACTGTAAGCCACAATTTTGACAATATAAGTGAAATGGATGGATATTTACAAAAATACAAACTACATAGATTAGCAGAAGAGGAAATGAAATATTTAACCATAATTCCAAAAAAAAAGAATTTTAAGAAATCATCAATAAATTCCCTTAAGGAAAGAAGAGCTCCAGGGTCAGATGGATTTACAAGTGCATTCTACCAAATACTTAAAAAACAATTAATTTCAACTTTACATAAATTATTTGAAAAAGAAGGTGACGGTGGTGTTAATAACTAAAAAAGGAAGAGCCTAAACAGACCAAGAAAAATATAGATTAATGAATACTGCTGAAAATATTTTAAGTGAAATTTTTACAATGAGATTCCAATAAGTGATTGCTAGGATAATGCAGCATGATCTAGAGAATTTATATGAAGTATGTGGGAAATATTGGGAATTATTTAGGAATATTAGGAATTTATATTGGGAATTAATATCAATAATAAAACTAACAGAAATCATGATTAGCTGTATAGATGCTGAAAAAGCTTTTGATAAAAGACAACATCCACTCATTAAAAAAAACTAAGTATAGGAATAAATTGAGTTTTCCTTAAAATAAAAAAAATAAGTATTTATCTAAATCCATCAGCAAGCATCATATGTAATGGGAATAAACTATAAGCATTTCTGATAAGATGAGGGGTCTAACAAGTATGATCATTAACACTTCTATTATTCAATGTTGTATTAAAAATCTTATCTTTAGCAATAAGAGAAGAAAATAAATCAAAGGAATTAGAATTGGCATTGAGGAAAAAAACTATCAATCTTTGTAGATGATATGATGGTATGCTTAGAGAACTCTAGAAAAATGAACTAAAAAGCTACTTGAAAGAAATAATGGTGTTAGCAAAGTAGCAGAATATAAAGCAAATCCACCTAAATCATAAGCATGTCTATAAATGACCAACAAATCACAAAAGCAAGCAATGGAAAGAGAAAATCTATTTAAAGCAACTGTAGGCAATATAAAAAACATGAGACTCTACCTCCTGTGACAAACCCAGAAACTATTTGAATATTATTACAAAATATTTTTTCACACAATAAAGACATCTAAAAATTGGGGAAAATGTCAATTATTTGTGGTTAGATGGGGCTAATATAAGAAAAATTAACAATTCTACCTAAATTAAATTGCTTTTTCAATGCCATACCAATCAAACTACCCAAAAAACCTATTAAAAAAACTAGAAAATTAGCAACAAAAATTCATCTGAAGCAACAAAGGGTCAAGAATATCCAGGGAATTAATGAAAATAAAAGCAAAGTAGCCTAATTGTACCAGATCTAAAACTATATAATAAAGCTGCAGCCATCATGATTGTCTGGAAGAAGCTAAGAAACAGAGAATAACATCAGTGGAATAAATTAGATACAAAAGAAGCAATAACAAATAATTATATTAATTTATGGTTTGATAAACCAAAGAAACTAGCTTCTGGGGTAAAAATTCACTATCTGACAAAAACTACTGGGGAAAACTGGAAAACACTATAGCAATATCTAGGAATAGATATCATATCTTACAGTTTTACCAAAATTGAAATGGGTACAGTATTTAGTCATAAAGGGTGGTACCACAGACAAATTAAGAAAACAAGAAATTACTCTATCTATCAGATCTATGAATTGAGGAAATGTTTATTACCAAGAGTGAGACAGAGAACACTTTAAATTAAAAATGACTGATTTTGACTATATGAAATTAAATAGGTTTTTAACAAAAATAATCAATGTATCTAATATTTGAAGAAATGTAGAAAGCTGAGAAACAATTTTCCCAGTTAGGTTTTCTGAAGAAAAGACACATTTATAAAATAAATAGAGAACTGAATCAAATTTAAAGGTTACAAATCATTCATCAATTGATAAATGGTCAAAGGACATGAACAGGAAGTTTTACATGAAGAAATTATATATGAAAAAATGTCCAAATCATTACTGATTAGAGAAATACAAATTAAAACAACACTTAAATACTACCTCACATCTAACAGATTGACCAAAATAGCAAAAAAAGAAAAATGATCATTGCTGAAGAGGATGTTGGAAAATTGGGACACTAATACACTTTTGACAAATTGATCCAACCATTCTAGAGAACAATTTGAAACTATGACCAAAGGGCAATAAAACTCTGCATACCATTTGACGCAACATCTATATTTCAAAGAGATAAAATAATGCAAATGCCTTACATGCAAAAAATGTTTATAACTGCTTTTTTTGTAGTGGCAAGGACTAGGAAATTGAGGGGATGTCCATCAATTGGGGAATTATTGAACAAGCTGTAAAATAAGAATTTTACAGAGTATTATTGCTCTGTATGAAAATCATGTGTGACCTGACTTCAGAAAAACATTGAAAGACTTCCAGGATCCAAACTGAGCAGAATCAGGAAAACAGTATGCAGCAATATTTGAGATGACCAACTGTAAAGGGTTCAAGTTAAGAATGCTGGCCATGAAGTTCTCTTGAGAAAACATGAGACACAGGTGCTTGCACAAGGTCATAATGTTCTGATAACAGCAAATATCTGAGTGTGCTCTGTACTCATGGATGAGCTCTGGTCCTTCTTTATTTAACCATTATCTTGCCACTTTGAAGTTGATAGAAAAGAGAACATCTAGTGTGAAAGAGGAGGCCTGGGAATGATTTTTGAGTTATACTGTTTTGCCTACCTAAAAGAGGCTAAAGGAGTGGTCTCACATGCATAAAAAAGGACTGTCTGCTTGCAAAGGCAGAGATGTAGTGGCCTATTAATAAAACTTGTTACTCTTCTCTCCTGGTTGAACTCTCATTATTGAACATGCTGGTTGTATCCGGGGGCACCCCGAAGACATTGGAAAAAGGTATGACCTGGCTGCCCAAAAGGAAAAGGAAAAGGACTTTTCAATCAACTATGATAGATGCTTTTCCTCTCAGGAATTTAGTGATAAAAGGACAATTCTGAGAGACTTGTTGAAAATGGCATTCATATCCTGAGAAAATACTATACATCTTAAATGCATAACAAAGTATACTATTTATACTTTTCAAAACTTCTGTTATATTTTTCTTTTTCTGTAATTTCCTCACCTTCCCCACTTAGTTCTAGTTATTCTTTCATATCTTGACTAATAAGAAATATGTTAAACACAATTTTACATGTACAACCTATATCAGATTATTTGCTTCCATAGTGAGAGTAATGGGAAGGTGACAGGAGAAACTATCTTTGAATGTAGTTGCTAAATAATCGATGGGGGGTAACAACTCTTTTCCTATCCTCATTCATTTCCCCATTTATTTTATTGTGTTTTATATTATTGTATGTGTATGTGTGTGTTCAACCCTTTTTTATCTGATAAGAATGAAAATATGTCTCCATCAGCCTCTTCTTTGATGTTTATAGTCTTTTATCATGTCCCCTACTGAAACAAAATAATGTATTTTTCTCTTTTCCTTATTTCTTTCCTAATGTTTTTTTCTTCACTCCTTTCTTAAAATAAAAAATAATACAAACTAAATTATGAATTGTGTATTTATTGTATTTAATTAATTTGCTCTGTGAAATAGGAAAACATTAGTATTTTGAACAGACACTTCTTATTTCTTAATGGAATGTCAAAATTTCAACATTATTTAGTCATTTCCAATGCTTCAAGGTTGTTTTTCTTTCTAGCTTTCACTTGATTGTTGATGTGTCATTATTTTCAAAGAAGCTAATTGTTCTTTGTCAGTCTACAAATATTTTATAAAACATTGGAAATGAAATCAAATCAAAAATACTTTTCCATATTTTAATTTTATTCTTATTTTTATTTTTTCAGTTCCTCTTATAGTTCCGGTGGCCAGACCATTTTACCCCTCTGATTCTCTGCTTTTAGTTAATATAAATTTATTCATTCCTTTTAGATTCAACTCGATTTCTTCTTTTTTTTGCTTCATAACACTTCCTCATAGTATCTATGTTTTATCAGTCTCATTTCTTAGATTGGCATTATGTGTTCAGCATTTTTGGATGGGATAGGTAGGTTTTATTTTGTCTTATCCCCTATGCAATTCTCTGTCTTATTGCCTATTGATCAGGATAAATTGACTGGTTCAAATCCCTACCCTCTGCCTCAATCTCTGACTTCTCTTTTTCCTTGTGGTTTGCTTCAGGATTCTGTCTTGGCTTTTTTTTCCTTCTCACTATAGTATTCTTATCCAAATGGCAGCTCATTCCCTTGCTGTGGTCCTAACATCCATTATGGAATATTGTTGATAACTCTTCTTAGGTCTCTTGCACAGACTTCTGAGCATTAGTAGCCAAGTATTGAGATGATAGGCCCTATCTCATGCTGTGGGTCTCAGGAATCTGAATAGTGCACCTCTATGTCTTATGTTCCTGAACAGTGATATTTTTTTTCTTTTTTTATACTATAGCTTATTTCTATCGTTCTTGTTCTTACAAGCTAGAATCAAGATTTTTTAAAGTATCTTGTGGAAGTAAGTGTCCTTTGGTACAAAGGATCATTCAGAGCCTGAGGGTTTAAAGATATAAGTCTTTTACTAAAAATACAGTCTAAGTGACTCAAGTAGAAGTATTTTTCAAGGTGAGTAAAAAGGAATTCAAAGGATAAAAAAAAAATATATATATATATATATGCATACACACACACACACACACACACACACACACACACACACACATATATATATATATATATATATATATATATATATATATATATATACACACACACATATCTGGAAAGATGAAAAACAAGTAGTAAGGAAGGATTTTTTCCTAGAGTCTCAGAATATCCTAAGCTAAACCTTGCAACTAATTTTCTATCCCACCTTCCCAAAGAGCATAAATTTAGGTCCTAGGTTAATTCATTTGGCGACAAAGTTAACCCCAATTGCTGCAGATCTACATCATCACTCCATTACCTGCAACTTACTACCTAGTATGGTCAGTATATTTGAAGTTGACTTGTGCTATCCAAGTTTCTAAAAAAACAATTTACACTTGATTATCGGAGAAGAACTGGCTAGTGACATCCCTTTTCAAAGCACTGTTTGGTTTTATATTCTTTTAGGGGAACTCACATTGTCTTCTCAGCTCTTTCTGTGACCACTAGCTTCCTACTGGGTTATTAGAGTCCCCACTTATTTCCTTAATATAACCTCTCTGCTTGCCACAATTAGCTTTTCATTATATTTCTGGAACTAATTGGAGCCTTAAATGTGAGACTGCTCAGTTTAATGTTGATTGGAGGTTACCCTTCCCCTTCCCTATCTTCTTCATCATGATAATCATCATCATCATCATCATCTCTTTCTTGTACTTCTCTTTTCATAGTCTTTCTTGGCTGGGGTCCTTTTCCATATTTGTTGAGATTTTTATGAGAAAAGCTGTTCTCTAAAACGTTTCAAGTTGCCATTAATCAGAAGTCCTTACTTAACTAGAGAACTATTAATAAAAATTGTGAGTGTCCCTTTCCTCTTGACATTTTTCCCTTGAAGTCCTTGCTGAATGATTTCTTCTGTTCTATCTAGGAACTATTTGGCCTTTCTAATAAATTTGAATGTAGATAGTCACTTCTCAAGTACTTTCACTTTCTCCTCTAGCAAACAGATAAAATTAAATTTATATTAAAAAATAAAGTATATTTATGTCAGGAAAACAAATATAGCATATATCATCAGAAAAATTCATATACTGATAATTCTATAATCTGACAGGGATTAGCACATAGGAGGTACTTACTAAATCTTTTTTTAATTGAAATTTTAGTTCGTTTTTTATTATTTTATTATTTATTTTTCTGATTACATGCAAAGGTAGTTTTTCAAATTTATTTATTTACATCACCTTCTCTTTCCTCCCCCCTCCCTATGGCAATGAATACTCTGGTAAAATTTGTACATGTATATTCTTGTTTAATATATTTACATATTAGTCATGCTATGAAAAAGAAATTAGAATTAAGAGAAAAGAAAAACTATAAGGAAAGGAAAAACATAAATTTTTTTTTTAAAAAGTGAACATAGGATGCTTTGCTCTACATCCAGACTTCATAGTTTTTTTTCCCTCTGGATGTGGATGGCATTGTGCATAGCACTTCTTTCAGGGTTCTCCTTGATCTCTGAACTGCTTTGAGAAGTACAATAGCAATATTATAAGAATGTTCAATTATGAATGTCTTAGATACTGCAGTCAATACAATGATCCAAGACAATTCTCAAAGACTCATGCTATCTACTGTAGCTCATTATTAAAGATTTAGAGATTGAAGCCAGAAGACTTAAGGTCACTGAAAAATTTGCACACTGTCTGGGATGTTTTAAAAAGGACTTTATTATGGTAAAATATTGATCAAAAGTACATAGGTCAGAATTAGTAAGAAAACAGTAAACGCCCTGAGAACAGGGCAGGTGAAGTCTCAGTGAGGGGGAGAGAGACTTGGTTAAACCTGGTCAAGACACAACTAGATTGCACAGTAGGTAGAAGAAGACCTAGGGCCATGGTGCTTCCCATGGGTTAAGGAAAAGCATGAAAAGTTCCCATCCTTCTGAATGGGAGTCCAGAAGAAGAAAAAACAAAAACAAACCCTTACTAAATCTCTAATGACTGATGTAGTAAGCCAAAATAAATATTTGTTGATTGAACCACTTTTCTTAGTTATTACCATTCAGTAATGACTATAAATTATCTATTTTACTAAAGTCCCCCTCCCCAGGGTCTCCTAGTCTAATAACAGATCAAAGGAATTGGTTTCATTTAAAGTTGATCAGCTATTCCCCTCATCAACATTACTACCTTATGGAAAAGTTAATGTCCAGTTCAGAATCTAATTGTATTATCATTTAGTTTATATCTCCCTGTATTTTCCACAAAATAGTATAATATAATTTATCAAATATTTTTCTAAATTCCAGATACTATATTCCTCATGTTTACCAGTTCAATAACCATATGACAAAAATAAAAGTGATTTCTTTGCCAAAATCTGTTTTTTGATGAACCCATGTTTGCTCTTGGAACCATCATTTCATTTTCTGTACCTTTAGGTATGGTTACAGAATTTTCCTGGGAATTTAAGATAAACTCACAAGCTAAAAATTTGTAACATTTTTTTTCTTTTCTCAAAATTTAAAAACATTCTTCTTTGACTCACAATTTTTAATTTTTTTTTTAAAATATCACTGGGTGTGGTTCATCAATCATCCTGATCAATTCTTTCCATTTCAGAGTTTATCAGTCCAGGTGATTTAACTTTATAAAAAGCAGCTATGATAAATCTTACTATCTATTGTCTTTTTGATTCTTCTTCCCTCACTCATACAAGCCTTCATACACTTCATTGTCTTTGATAAATTCATGTTTTTTTATAATATAATAATATTCTTATATGTTTGTAGACCATAAATTGTTGAGTTATTGGTTCTAATTGTTGGATACATATTTGGTTTGTGGGTTTTCAGTTACAAATAATACTACTATCAATATTTTGATGGAAATCAAATTTTTTATATAAAAACCATTATAACAATAACATCAGTTGGATCATGTATGTTTACAGTCAATTTACAAATTGGTATTCAGAGGCTACAACTGACTTCTAATGTTTAGCTGAAAGAAATATAGGTATGTAGACTCTTGTCAGTTAAGTTATATGTTTATATGTTATATAAAAGTGAGATAACCTCTTTTACTCTATCTCTTTCCCTTGATTCATAATGGAGGAAGAGAAAGAGTTTTTTTCTTCTCTTTCCTCCAGTACTGACTACTCCTCTAACTCCTCCAGACCTCCTCCTCAAATAATAACAAGAGCAGATACTTTTGATAAATAAGAGAATGTTTTGAGCTTCCTATAATAAATTTTAGATTAGATAAGAATATTTTCAGTTTTTGCCTTATGACAGAGAGTGGGAACTAGGGACAGGGAAGGTCTTGAACTCAGTACCATCTTTTTACCCTTTTCTACGTATAAAGCAAAGACTTATCTCTCTTACAATTGGATATATAATATATTTAAGCCAAAAATCATAAAGTTATAGTAAATAATAAAATATTCTTAGTAGCACTACTTGTGATAGCAAGTAACTGAAAGCAATGTGTCCATTGACTAAGAGGGAACCAAGAAAATATACTTCATTTGTCAAAGATAGAGAAAACTACAAAGAACTAAGAGTTGTTATAGAAGCTGACGCTAATATTGGCATTGCTTATCTACTAAAGGAAAGAGAGCTTGAGAATGGACTTTACCAACCTAGGTGCTTACCTTGTGGGTAACTTCATTTCCAAGTTTGCTGGTTCTCAAGAAGACAGATGGAACAGAAATTCTTCAAAATCATAATTCTTGAAGAAAGAAGAGAAGGGAGGACATGTCAATTAAAGTTACAAAATTGGAGCAATTTAATGGAGACTTAAAAGATGTGTCCCTTGCTATTATCCCTTACAATTTTTCTCCAAGTCAATTGTTTGAATAGTGCATGTATCTGTGCTCTTGAGATCTATTCTCAATGTAGATATAAGTTCTAGAATATTTTATACAAGTCTATGTATTTATTCCTGGATTTCCCTAAACCTTATGTCTTAAACCTTTTCTAGATCAGTGAGAAATGAAGACTTTCCCACAGGCATAAAGTTAGTAAATTTTATAACATTGAGTTCTTAATAAGGAAATGGTCTACATTTGTGGAAACTTAAACACAAGATATAGTTACATTTTATTTTGGAGATTTCAGAGTGAGAGAGAGAGAGAGAGAAAATCATTAGACTAGGAACCATTTCATATGAGCCTCAAAGTCTATGAAGGTGCCTTGAGACAAGAGTAAATTAGACTTTGGTAGCCAAGTATTAAGGAATGACTAGATGTTTTTAATTTGTATTAATTCAGTTGGATTTGGTATATTAAAGCTAACTTAATAATTTGACTAAATTAATTTCATCTTTATAGTAGTTAATATATACACATACAAATAATCACATTTATATACATACATGCATAGGAATTGTATATATACAGATACTCACACATAAAGATATATAGATATATATATAATACATGTCAAAAGCCATCATCTATAAAGAATATTGGTCCACTTGAAATTTGCACCATACATGTTTCATGATACTTATGCTCACCATTCCCATGTATCTCCTTGATTAATATCTCACTTAATATTGAGAATTTCAGTATGATTAAGCAAGGTTTTTTGCTGACTTTCTATCACAAAGCCATATAATCATATGATTATGGTATGTGTAGGAGGTGGGGGGCAGGGGTGATGGTGGAAAGAATTAGAATTTATTTGCATTCGTGTGTCAAGACGCAACTAGATTGCACAGTAGGTAGAAGAAGACCTAAATTCAAATCCACACTCAGATACTTACTACCTGTGTGATCCTAGGCAAATCACTTAACCCCGTTTGACTCAGTTTCCTAATCTGTAAAATGAGCTAAAGAAGGAAATGGCAAACTGCACTTGTAACTTTGTCAAGACAACCCCAAATGGGATCAAGAAGAGTCAGACATAAATGAAATAATTGAGTAGCAATGTGTCAGAAAAAGTAATTGTTTTACACATTTCTCTCTTTTGACCCTCCAACCACTGTGGGAAATAGGTGCTATTATGAAAACCATTTTATAGTTGAGAAGACTAAGGCAGATAGAATTTAAGTAAATTGTCAAGTGTCACAATAGTAATAAACTTCTGAGACTGAATTTGAACTTGGATCTCCCTGACTCTAGGCTCAGTATATTATAAATTGTATCACTTATATGTCTGTATTGAGAACAAATTGTGAGAAGAATCTTAGAGTTCACATTTTCTTATTTTATTTTTAATAATTGAAAATAAGCAATAACATTTTTGTATTTTCTATGCTGCTTAGTCAATTGTGTAATTGTCAAAGTTCTTTATGCAAGCAAGCATAATAGAAGAAAACTATATAATTGCTAAAGAAACAGGATAACAAAATAGTAACAAATGTAGTCTAGATATAACAAAGTAAGTTTTTGAGTTGAAGAGTTAGGAATATTTGTAAAAAATACTCAAGAATGATTATTAAGAAAAATAAAAGACATGAAATTATGGAACTATATGAATTGGGATGTTAATTGATGTTAATATGAATATCATTGTTATCATTAATGATAGTCTTTGGAATTCAATTTATTAGAAAATGAATCATAGTAGATTCTTGAGTAGGTAAGCAATATGATAGAAATGTTGGGTAACTTGCCAACTTGGCAAGGCAACTTGGCAACTTGGCAAGGCAACTTGGCAATGGTATATATGTAGACCATCTATTTGTTCAGATCAGTAATCAAAATTCCCATCATATACTGACTTTTTTTTTTGCAAGGCAAATGGGGTTAAGTGGCTTGCCCAAGGCCACACAGCTAGGTAATTATTAAGTGTCTGAGACCGGATTTGAACCCAGGTACTCCTGACTCCAAGGCCGGTGCTTTATCCACTATGCCACCTAGCCGCCCCAACTGATAGACTTTTAAAGCAGGTTGTATACCCATTCCTCCATTCCTCTAGTTTCAACTCTTTTCTATTTTGAGAGAAATAAAAAAAGACTAACTTCAACAGAATCAAAATGGTTGAATAAAGAAAAGTGACTCTTGAGTTCTCCCCTCCAGATACCTTTAAATAATGGTTCTAAAAAGATTCTAGAGTGGTAGAACCCACAAAAAGACAGAATGAAACAATTTCCAAGCCCAAGACAATTTAGAATGTCAGCAAGAAAGGTCTGTAGCAACAGGGAGAGAGAGGAGTTCATTCCAGCACAGGCCTGCCAACACAAACTGGAGTACAGTAAATCTGAAGTAGGTATCAGGATGACTGAATAATTGGCAGTGTGGTTTTCGATGAGTTTTTGTATTTGAGTCCAATTTATAGACTGTTTTGATACTTCTCCTGTGAGTGATTTTTCACAGTTTTCTTCTTCAGACATGGCATTGCTGTCATCTTTATCTATGAAGTATTTCTCTATAGTGAGCACTCTTTTTTGCTTTTCTGCTCATTTTTGTTGTTGTAGTTCTGCTCCTGGGGTATATAGAGTATAGATCAAAACTTTTAATTTGCTAGAGCTGGGGTCTAATCCTTGGCTTGTTGCTGGCCAAGGTATTATCTATGCAGTCCAGGCCTTGCCTTTGCAGAAGTTTGTTTCCTCCTTTATGTCCAGGTTCTGACTTAACAGAGCACTTAGGGTTCTTAGGTTTCAGACTTTTTTGGGGTTGGGATGCTCCCTGCTGGCTTGCTATCTAGCTGCCAGGATTTTTGTTATTATTGAGCTGTCAGGACCTGGCTTGCACTGTGGCTAAAAGCCTCCTGCTGGCTTTTCCTACTCTCCCACCTCCTGGGCTTTACTTTCCCTTTTCCTCCAAAGAGGTAGACCTTCACAGAAGAAACTCCACTATGTATACAGTTGGGAACTTCTTTGAATCTTCTCTTTTTTCTTGGTGGTATCTGAGCATGAATGTCAGAGAAGAGGCTTCATTTGTCTTTGTTAGAAAAGACTCTGGAAGCGTGTTACTTTCATGCTGCCATCTTGGCTTAGCCCCAGAAGTCTCAGAATTGGCAGTGTGGTGGTGACTTCCTGATCTCATCCTACAGATGTCAGAAATAACTTAGAAGGTCATCAGGAAAGTCTGTTGCACCCGAGTGAAAGAGGACCACAGTCCACTGAAGGTTACAACAGCACAGCCCTGACTATAGCAAACCAAGAGCAGATACCATGAGAGCTCTGAGAGCACAGAGAATAAGAGGATCAAACATAGGTCAGAAGGAGAGTACAGGGGTCTCTTTGCTAAAACTGAGGCAGGACTTAGTTGCTTTGGTCATACTCAGATGTAGGTAATAAACTTGAATGTTAGTACCAGGATAAAGAGGATCACTAGCACAACAGAAAATGAATGTGCCAGATGGTGAGGGTCCTCCTTAGAGTTTCATGAAAGAAAAGAATGCTTGTAATCACTTACATACCAGAGCACAGAAGAATAGTTTAAAAAAAAGTTTAGTCACCTTGGAAGAACTGAAAATGTACATGTCCCTAGAAGTATCTGTGAAAACAGTTGAACAAAACCCTTAAAAACATGGGATAAAATGCCTTCCACCATGGAAGCAGAGACTTTAACAAATTATTAAAAGTCAAGTTTGGGCAAATGAACAAAACAATAAAAATTAAGAAAGATTTTTAATTATTTTGAGTTTTACAATTTCCCCCCATTCTTTCTTCCCTCCCAATACCCCCCACAGAAGACATTGTGTTAGTTTTTACATTGGTTCCGTGTTATACATTGATTTCAGTTGAATGTGATGACAGAGAAAACATACTTAAGGAAGAAAAATAAAGTATGAGATAGTAAAATTAAATAATGATATAACTTTTTTTTTCTAATTTGATGGCAATAGTCTTTGGTCTTTGTTAAAATCTATACTTCTTTCTCTGGATGCAGATTGTATTCTCCTTTGCAAAAAGCCCAAAATTGTCCCTGGTTGTTTCACTGAAGGGATGAGCAAGTCCATCAAGGTTGATCATGATCCCAATGTTGCTTAGGGTGTACATTGTTTTTCTGGTTCTGATCAATCTTGCTCAGCATCAGTTAATGCAAATCCTTCAAGGCTTCCATGAATTTCCATCCCTCCTTGTTTCTAATAGAATAATAGTGTTCCATTACGTACATATGCCACAGTTTGTTAAGCCATTCCCCAGTTAAAAGATATTCAATTAATTTCCAACTTTTGCCACCACAAACAGGTCTGCTATAAATATTTTTTGTACAAGTGATGCAAAACAAAAGAAATTAGACCTTAGAAAATTACTATGGTGACAAAGAAGAAGAAAAGTTGATCTCAAACCATGGAAGAGCTCAAAAAGAATTAGAAAATCAAGTAAGAGAAGCAGAGGTAAAAATGGGAAGAAAAATACAAGAAAATTGTCTAAAACAAGTCAACCAGCTTGGTAAAGGAGACACACATAAAAAAATACTTAAGAAAACATTTTTAAAAATACCAGAACAAATGGTCAATAAGAAGAATGCCTTAAAAAGCAGAATTGCTCAAATGAAAAAAGAGGCACAAAAAATTATTAAAAAATAATTCTTGAAATGTTAGAATTGAGCAATTAAATTTGGAGCAATAAAATTTACAGCAATTAAAAATTAGAATTTCAATTTATTGTTCTTTATTTCTCAAGCTAATGATTTTCTGAGAATTCAAGAAACAATAAAGCAAAAGCAGAGGAATGAAAAACTTCCTTAATAATATAGAACCAGAGGGTAAAATAGAAATTGAAAGAATATAACAATCACCTCCTGAAAGAGATTCCAAAATGAAAACTACCAGGAATACTATAGTCAAATTCTAGAAATTTCAGATCAGGGAAATATATTGCAAAGCAATAAAAAAGAAACTATTCAAATATCATATAGCCACAGTCAGGATACCATAAGATTTAGCAACTTATTATTCTATTTTCTATTTCCTGTCACAGCTCAAAAGTGGTTTACTTTTGACTACCAACTCCAACAATCTCTCTTCTTTAAATACTGCCCCTTCTCTTACCCCCTAATTTGCTCCCATCCCTGCTTCCCTGTAGGGAAGATTAACTTCTAGATCTAATTTGTAGTATATATTATTCCTTCTTTGAGAAAATTATAATGAGAGTAAGGTTCAGGCATTTCCTGGCACCTCCCCCTTCTTCCCCCCCACTACTTCATGCCTCTTTATGTAAAATAATTTATCCCTTTCTCCCTTTCCCTTTCAACTCATACCTGTTTCCTTTGTACATTTATACATATATATATATATATGTATGTACAAGTTCATATATGTATATGTATTATATATTATATAATATATATGGGTTTTCTAACTGCCCTAATAATGAGAACATACTTATGAGATATACATATCATCTTCTGATGTAGGATTATAAACAGTTTAATTTTATTAAATGCCTTATAATTTCCCATTCCTTGAATGATTTCCTTTCTCTTGAATCTTGTCTCTGGAAGCCAAATATTCTATTTAGCTCTGTTTTTTTTTTTTTTTTATCAGTAATACTTGAAAGTCCCTATTTCATCAAAGATCCATTTTCACCTTGAAAGATTATGCTCGGGTTTCATGGACAGGTGATTCTTGTCACCCTTGGCCCTCTGGAATATCAAATTCCAAGTCCTCAAACATTTTAATATAAAAACTGCTAAATCTTGTATCCTCCTTGACTTGAGAGCTCTGGAATTTAGCTAAAATAATCTTGGTAATTTTCAATTGGGGATCTCTTTCAGAGGTGATTGGTAAATTCTATCAATTTACATTTTGCCCTCTGGATCTAGAATATCAGGGAAGATTTCCTTGATAATTACTTGAAAGATTGTGTCTGGATTTTTTTTCTTTAATCATGGTTATCAAGAAGTCCATGTAATTTTTTAAAATTTTCTCCCCAAGATTTATTTTTCAGATCACTTATTTTTCTATTGGGATATTTCACATTGTCTTTTATTTCTTTTTCATTCTTTTGGTTTTGTTTTATTGCTTCCCATTGACACATAAAGTCATCAACTTCCACTTGCTCACTTCTTATATTTTTGGCATTTAAATTTCTTTTATTGATGTTTTATTTTTCCTAACACATTTTATGAAAGTTTTTTAACATTCATCCATATTCTTATGCATATTTATGATACAAAATTTCCTTCCAACATCTCTTCCTACCCCACCCCCCAGCGGTGAACAATTAATTTAATATTATGCATACTCATTTGTGTTAAGCATGTTTACAGGAATTAGGATTGAGAGACACAAAAGAGAATTTTTTTTAAGTGAAAGCAGTGATTGTTCCTCAAATTCTAAAGGATTTTTTTGTTTTATATTTTTTTCTTTGTTTTGTTTTTCTTCCTCTGGATGGGGACAGCCTTGTCAATAGTCAGTGTAATAGGGTTGTCCTAGCCCTCTGTCCTAGGAGCCCCTGCATCCATCAGGGTTGATCATCTCACAGTGTTGTTGATATTGTGTACCTTGTTCTCTTGGTTCTGCTTCCTTTGCTCAGCATCAAATTCTTCAATTCCTTCCATGATTCTTTAGAGTCTGTCAATTTATTGTTTGTTATAGAACTATAGTATTTCATAGTATTCAAGAAACATAACTTGTTTAGCCATTCCCCAATTGATGGGAATCCCCTTGATTTCCAATCCTTTGCCACTGCATTAATGGCTGTTATGAATATTTTGGAGCATGTAGGACTTATGCTTTTTTATAAATTTCTTTTGAATTGGAATTGGTGGATCAAAGAGAATGAACAGTTTTATTGTTTTTATTGTTTTTTGAACATAATTCCATATTGCTCTCCAGAATGGTTTAAATCAATTCACAACTCCACTAGCAATGCATTAATGCCATAATCCTCCTAGAACCTCACCAATATTGATTGTTTTTCATTATTATAATTTTAGCCAATCTGATAGGTGTGAGGTGATGCATCAGAGTTGTTTTAATTTGCATTTCGCTATTCAATGATTTGGAACATTTATACATATATATATATACATATATATATGTATATATGTATATATATATATATATATATATATATATATATATATATATCTTTAACTTCTCCATTTCAAAACTGTCTATTCATATCCTTTGACCATTTACCAATTGGGGAATGATTACAGCCTTACAAATTTGATGCAATTCTCTATATATATTAGAAATGAGACTTATCAGATGTCCCACTTATGAAGATTCTTTCCCAGTTTTCTGCTCTCCTTCTAATTTGGCAGCACTGATTTTATTAGTGCAAAAACATTTTAATTTAATATAGTCAAAATCATTCATTTTTCAAGTTATAATGTAACTCTATTTCTTGTTTGGTCAAAAATTTGTTCCTTTTCCATAGTCTTTTTTACTTGCCCTTTATATATAAATCCTAAAACTATTTTGACATTATTTTGGTATAGGGTATACAATGTAAGTCTATGCCTAATTTTTGCCATACTATTTTGCAGTTTTCCCAACAATTTTTGTCAAATACTTAGTTATTGTCCCAGAATGTCTTTGGGTTTGTCAAACAGTATGATTACTGCAGTCATTTACTACTGTTTTTCTTAACCTCTCCCAATCCACTGATCCATTACTCTATTTCTTAACCAATACCAGATAGTTTTGATTACTGTCACTTTATAGTATGGTTTTAGATCTGGTAGAGCTAGGCAACCTGTTATGATTTTTTTCATCAGTTCCCTTGCTATTATTGACGCTTTGCTACTTCAGATAAATTTTGTTACTATTTTTTCTAGTGCAATAAAATAATTCATTGGTAGATTGAGTGGTATGATACTGAATGAGCAATTTAATTTGGGTAGAATTATCATTTTTATTATACTTTCTTGACTTAACCATGAGAAATTGACATTTTCCAGTGACTTAGATATGACTTTATTTGGGTGAGAAGTGTTTTATAATTGTGTTCACATAATAACTGGGGAAGTAGATTTCCAAGTATTAAATATTGTCTACAGTTACTTTAAATAGAATTTCTCTTTCTATCTCTTGCTCTTGGACTTTGTTGCACATATGTAGTAATACTGATTTTATATCCTGCATCCTTTGTTGAATTTGTTAATTGTTTCAAGGAGTTTTTAAAATGATTTACTCAGGTTGTCTAGGTATAGCATCATATTATCTGCAGAGTAAAGCTCTGATTCCTCATTGCCAATTCTGTTTCCTTCAATTTCTTTTTCTTATCTTATTGCTAGAGCTCAATTCTCATTTTAAGAAATTATTTTCTTCAAGTATTATTTAGATAGTTCCATTTTCATCATGATTTTTTTCCTTCAGTTAATATATGTGCCCCATTTTATCCCATTTGATCAATTCTGCTTCTCCAGGAATTCTTCTCCTTTCTAAATTTTTGTACCTCTTTTAACTTTTGGTCTATTCTGCTTTTTTAAGGTATTTTCTCCAGTAATTTTTGTAGCTCCTTTTATCAATCTATTGATTTTCGTTTCATGATTTTCTTGCATCACCCTTATTTCTCTTCATTTTTCCTCTATCTCTCTTACTTAACTTTTAAAATCCCCCTTGAGTTCTTCCATGGACTGAAAACAATTCATATTTTTCTTTAAGGATTTTGGAAATAGGAGTTTTGAGTTTGTTAGCTTCTTCTGAGTGTGTTTTGATCTTCCTGGTCACTATAGTAATTTTCTATAGTTGTGATTTTTTTCTATTGTTTGCCCATTTTCCCCACCTATTTCTTGATCTTTAACTGTTTGCTAAAATGTGACTTTCATTTCAGGATGGAGAGCACATTGTCCCAAGCTTCAGAAATTTTGTTCACTTGTTTCTAGAGATATTCTTAGGAACCTGCAAGTTTTCAATGACCGCAAGTACTCTTTTCTATTCTGGAACTTTGAAGAGGGCTCCTGCTCTACTGTGCCACAAGCTCTGGTATGCAAGTGCTTCTTCTCACCCTGGGACTGACCACCACTCAGTAATACAGCTCAGATATGAATATGGACAAAGTAACAGAGTACTGCCCCCAAAGATACCCCTTCTAGCAAGTTGTTCTACCTCCTTACTATTTGTGGGTAAAAAACTCCAGGAGCAACCACTGCTACAGTTGATTCAGTCAGTCCCTGGTTTGCTGGGATCTGATATGCTCTTACATGGCCTGCACTAGCTTGCACTCCACTCTAACCATTGGATTGTACTCCATTGTCTCCTTGGTGAAACCATATCTTTCCTGCTGAACTTGGGCTGTAATATTATTTCACCCTATCTTTGTGGGGTCTACCACTCCAGAATGTGTTTTAGGGCAATTTTTAAACATCTTTAAAGGGATTTGAGGTAGACTTCAGATGAGTCCCTTCAATCTCTCCACCAATTTGGCTCTACTACATCAATTTTCCTTTTCAAAAGGGGCATGTCTATTCATTGTCAATATCATTGGTAGTTTCTAAAATGTGGGAAAAGCCAAACTACTTTATAAGTCCTGTATACAATAAATGACCTCTCTTAAATCTGATTTAAGCTTCTTTTTTTTTTCTTTTCAAACTTGGATCTCTTCACATGACTATGATTGGCTTTGGTCCAGACCAGTAGGACATGCATTGTCAGGAGACTAATTTGCTTCTAATCTGTCTGCATGAATAAACAGTTGAGAAATCACAGTAAGAGAGAGTGTACATGAATGGGCAGGACTGTCACTGTCTATCTTACATGGAGATTAAACACAATGCTTGTGTATAGCTAAAATGTTTTATCGCTGAGGAGCTTTCATAACCACAGTGCTATTCTCTGATTTCATAATGACTGTTAGACCAATTTTCAAAATTTTATTTAGATTTTTCAAGTTATAAAACTAGGTCCAGTATAACCCAGCTGACATAGATGAATTAAATATATGAATGGGCATGTGTTGTCCAAACACTTTTTAGATTATCAATGCCCCAATTTCCTAAGACATTTTGTTTCTCTTCACCATTTCTCTTCAACATTAGGAAATATGATAATGCAACTCCCAGGAAATAATTCCTAAAGAGTTAACACCATTTGTATAAATTGGATTAAGAAATTTATTAATGTGTTACCTATGTGTACTGCTATGAGAAACTGGAGGCTATAATAAAAAAGAAAAAATCATTTTAGAACTTTAATCATTCAGTTTTATCACATATACATTCATATAATTACAGAAGAATCAGATCCAAACTCTGTGGAAAATAATTATTTTTCCTTTACTCCCCTTAGAAAGAAGCAGTGCATCCTTTGTACTCTAAGGTGGCTATGAACTGTCATTTCCAGAACTATGATGTGTCAAAGGGTCTAGGTTCTATTGATCTCTGTTTGGTAAATTCATTGGAAGAATGGAGAAGGGACTTTAATTGAAATCTAATTGAAATTTTCTCTAATAAATATTTTGGCTACAGGGGACAGCATATCACAAATAGCCACCTAATAATCTTTTCAGTAAATTCAGGTCAGACAGGATCATGAGGGCAGTTGTTAATTACTTCATTAATATGAAAATATTCTTGTAGTAGATATCAGAAGGTAGGTAGGATGAGTTGGCATTTTTAGCTTCTTTTCAAGGGAGGAGATTCCTGACACAAGCCTCTTCTTTGGTAAACAATATTAAATATTTAGATAGTTTTATTGTTTACTTGTTCAAAATTTCTCAGATAAATATTATTTTAAAATAATCAAAATAGTTTTTCTCTTTTATTTCCTTATAAAGGAAATATTCTGTTTTTGAATAAAATCAATTGAAATTTCTTTATCCAAAACCCATAAGCTGGCACTTTTATTGCAAATGATACCTGCTATGATAAAGACTAGAATAACAAATCTACCATCTTCATTAGACAAGGTCATATAAAATTATATACACTTATAATTCCCTTTATCACATAGAAAATTTTTAATCATCTTTTATTCATCATTATAAAATACATTGAGGTATTTTAATAGGTAGAGTGCTGAATAATTTCAACTCAATAAAGTGATCATAATAACCATTTTGATAGAAGATCTTTTCAAATTATATCAAATTTAGCTACTCCCAACTTTCTAGATCTATTTCTCAAGGTAGACACATTATATCCTAAATATAATTTAGTTTATCTTAAGGATTTTTTCATTGACTTCACAAATTATTTAATTGTTAAGTCACTTTTAAATCTCTGGATATCAAATTACATTTATAGCCTCCTAGTGATATTCATATTTCCTTTAGTTTTTCTAATTTACTTTGTGATTAGACTTTTTCTTCCTAATTTAATAGTAATTGGTCTTGTAAGCCACAGAAGAATAAAAAAAAACATTTAAAGTCATGTTATTAGAGCAAATTTGTTATGCACTCAGTGGATAATGTAATAGCAATAATTGCACATATCAGACTTGTTTCCTTCCTCTTTGAAAACTGAAGAAATAAACATACAACTGACTAAACAATTGCCAGTAAGGGGGTAGAGTATGATTTGGTCACTAGGTGATTCTACCTCTAGGCCACATGTTGTTTTGTCTACAAGTAGAAAGTGCAAGGTTATAGGCTTTATCAACAGTTGCGGTATCATTTTATCATTTGATAGGAAAGAGCAATTAGAATTCTCTTAAACCAGTTACCCTTCCATCCATCATTTTGACTTGGTGTCTCTGTCCCACCAAACCACAATTTTTGGGAAACCTCTTGATTCTGACTGAGACCCTTGTTCATAATTTCAGATGGTTAATATTTTATTGGGAATATGTTTCATTAAAAGCAAAGTATAACAGTATCTTTGAGATGAACTATAATTAAAAATTTAATTATTTTTTCACCTAACAAAAATTTATTTTAATCCCTTCAACTTTTTCACCCACCCCATTATAAAAATACCAACCCTCAAAAATATGTTCATTATAAATATTCATAAGTAGTCTCTTTTAGCAGTCTATTGCTTCTTGTTTTAAGAAAGATTTCATTTTGAGTTTTACAATTTTTCCACTAATTTTTCTTCCCTCCCAACACCCCCCAAGACAGTCTTTTAGTCTTTACATTGTTTCCATGGTATACATTGATCTCAGTTGAATATGATGAGAGAGAAATCTTATCCTTAAGAAGAAAAATAAAGTATAAAAGATAGCAAAATTGTATAATAAGATAATGTGTTTTTGCTCTAAATTAAAGGTAATGGTCTTTGCTCAAACTCCACAATTCTTTATCTGCATAAAGATGCCATTTTCCATTGCAGATA